>NC_062543.1:0-140839 GCF_022655615.1 Tachysurus fulvidraco | reverse complement strand
CGTCCCCAGTGAATAACGTTTGCTTCATACATTATAATAGAGCAAATAGAAGTACCAAAAAAAAAAAAAAAGAAAAAAGGGAGGAAAAGAGGGGGGGGGAGGGGGGAAAAAAAAGGGAGGAGGGAAGAAAAAAAGGAAAGGAGAAGGTGGGGGGAAGGAGGGAAAAGAGAGAGGTGGGTGGGGGGGGAAGGGAGGTGGGGGTAGTTTCGGCCGACGGACCAATGGATGGCGGGAAAGTTTTGGAAATTTAAGGGTAAAAAAATGTTGTTGGGTTTGGGGGTAATCTATCGGGGGGCGTATTGGGGAGAAGAAGAAAGCAGTGGAGTTGAGGGGTAGGCTGTGCTCGGTGGGGGGGGGGGGGGACAAGGCGCAAAGGTTGGGGGGGTGGGGGGCGGGAGGGACATAAACGGGGGGAGAGTACCGCTCTGGGGGAAGAAAGGGAGGGGGGAGAAAGAAGAGGGGAGGAGAGGAGCGGCGGCGGGGAGAAGAGTAAGGAAGGGGGGGGAGAAAGGGGAGGTGGGGAAGAGGACTGGGGGAGGGAGGAGGGAGGAAGGGAGGGGGGGGTGGGAAGGGAGAGGAAGGGGGGGTTGGGCGAGGGAAGAGGGGGGGGGGGAGGGAGGGGGGGAAGGGGGAAGAAGAAGAGGGGGGGGAGTAGGTGGGGGGGAGATGGAGGGAGTGGGGGGATGGGGGGGGGAGGGGGAAGGGAGGGGGGGAGGGGGGGAGGAGGGTTCGGGCGGCGGCCGACAGAAAGGATTATGAGGGGGGGGGAGTGGGGGCGGATGGGGGGAGAGGTGGAGGTTTTTTCCCGGGACTGTCAAGGGCGGCGGGGTGTCGCCGGGGAGGGAGGTGGTCGAGATGACGGCTGGGGAGGGGGGAGGGGGGGGGAAGGGTAAGGGTTGGGGGTGGAGGGTGGGGGGGGGGTGGGGCCCTTAGTGGGGGGGGGTGGAAGAAAGTGGGTGGGTGGATCTGACTTGGGCGAATGGGGGGGCGTGGGGAGGGGGGAGGGGGAGGGAGGGGTGGGTCTCGCCTGGGTAGGGGTTACTTAACCTAGGCGCCAGAGCGGAAGAAGAGGGGGAGAAGAGACGGGGGGAGGAACTGGCGAGCGGGAGAGGAAGGAAAAAAAGGGCCGGGAGAAGTGGGAGGGGGGGCGGAGGGTAGAAAGGAAAGAGGGGGGGGTGAGGGTACCAGCGTCTTCTGGGGGCGTAGATCTGACAGTGTCATGGTCGTGACAGGTCTCCTTCGGGTGGGCTTTGGGGGGGTGGTGCTGGGGTGTTCCGTACTGGCGTCTGAGGGGGGCGGTGCGGGGTTCAAGGTTCTGCTCTCGCTGTTGTGGGGGTGGGTCGTCCCGGAGTGGCAACGGGAACGAAGGATTTCATTCGAGGGTTGCGTGGGGGCCGACAGGGCTGTGCAACAATGTGTGGGTATTTATTTTAAGTGTCTCTACTGTTTAGAAGAAGGCGAAACAGAAAGAAGACTTTTTTTCTGTTTACTCTCCATTTACTTTCAGGACCACCAACCACTCACTTTTATGTATTCGGATTATCTACTTTCATTCTGTTGATGTTTATTGTAAACTTCCATCTGTTTGAACTCACGTATAACAGTTCCTACTGTCGAGCACCTAACCTCGTAACTGTAAGTGGCTTAGAATATCTTTAGATGCATTACATTTTCTGATGGTGAAATGACTGTAGTGTAAAAGGTGATTGGTGATGTGGCTTGGAGGTTTTGTAGCTTCTATTTTATGTTACATAGCCGATCCTACAAAAACACATAAAAAACTAAATTAATTCCTGGGTTCTAAGGTGTTCTTTCCGTCGGATTTGTTAACACACATGACAGGAAAGAAAGGCTACTATAGTATGTGAATGCCATAGTGTACATACCAATAAGGATGATGTAAAGTTAGTTCTAGAGTTAAATAGCAGTAAAACATTAAAAAGGTACATAAAAAAAGGGGGGAAATGGTATTTTAGAATAAAGGTTTTATTTGAGACTGCCCCTAATTATTACCTTTTTACCAACACTGAGTTTGTTGATAGCAGAGTGTCTGGATGTTGCCATGATTCTATCCACTGTTAAGCTCCAAAGGTCTTACCAAATATATCAACAACAGTGGCACAAAAATGGCTAATAATGTGCAACATATCACATGTTTGAATACCATCAACTAATGAAGAAATAATTTGATTTGATTTTGGAGTGCGATAGTATGTTCATGCCAAGCATCTTACAGTGTAAAACTGGTGTCAGGAGATTTGTCAGTTCCCAGCCAGACCACTAGAGGGCGGGTGGTGGATCTCAACTTATTCACATGTTTTGTCCTAGTCTCTTTGTCATGTTTATTAGCTAAGTTTTTGTATTGTTTAATAAACAACAAACGCATTGGGATCTCAAGTAGTGGACAAGCCACAGGTGGAGATCTGGGGGTGACCCCCACCCTCGACGGCGCATATTGACCGCATATATAACAGTAGCCTTAAGTTAAACATTTTCCAATCAACCACACACACTTACATCCGGTGTTTACAGGAAACATTAGGAAACTCACCATGGCACGATCCTCAGTGCAAGCAAGCGAAAGACCGAATGCTCCATTAGACTGAACTACAAAGACAGAGGGAGGAGATTGAATAGCACTGTACACTAGTTTCAGTTTCACGTGTGTGAATGTGCTGTGTATAAAAAACAATGTTTCTGTCTTGAGTGTAAAAGAAACAGTTAGTTTGAGTTGCTTTTAAATAGAAACAAAAAATACCATATTTAAAGCACAAAGTTCACATGTACACAATCATGTGGAAAAGAAGAAGTGGAAGGCAGTGAGATGAACAGCAGTGAAAGTTGAGAAACTAAGCACAGTGTTCTCCAAGCTGAATTTAAATGCGTGTGTGTGTGTGTGTGTGTGTGTGTGTGTGTGTGTGTGTGTGTGTGTGTGTGTGTGTGTGTGAGTGTGTGAGAGAGAGATTCATTGTAGCCAGTAACATAATTGTTGTAGTTTTAGAAATGTTTCAACTAAATATAGTGATATACAAAAATAATGTAATTTAATGAGTATGTGAAATTAAAAATAGCCAGAGAAGTGTGTTAGTATGTTGTGTCTAATAATGATGTCTAATACGAGTAATACTGACTTGGATACTGCAGTTTTTTTACCTTCAGTGGGGAGCTGAACACATTGACCATCCTTATACACACACCTGTATACAGTACCGGTGCCATTGTTATAGAGAGGATCTGTGACTAACACACTGCAAAGAAAAAGAGATGAAGAAACCAGAAATCCCCGCAGTATTATGTTGTAATCATGTGGTACTCATGTTTCTTCCTGAATATCTGCTCTGAAGCTCACATTTATGTGCTAATCACTATATATTTACTTATTTGTATTATATATATATATACAGTATGCAGTAATCTGTATTAAAATGTTAGTTATGCTCACCTTCCAGATCCAAAGTGACAAACACGGTAACCAAATGCTGAAGTGTTGGATAGAGCTTTAAAGATCGTGGGCTGTTCAGTGTTGAGGTTAAATCCAACAACAGAAGAAACAACTAAATAAAAGTAAATTTTTTTAGAAATAACAAATAAGCCAGTACAATAATTTTAATTTCAGAATTTAAGTCAGAAAAGCAACCACAGTTTATACTGTACCACTTCCTGTAATTATTCACAAAGCCAACATGTTTTAACAGTGCGTTCATGCGCTGGGCTGAAAGCTAAGATAAAAAACAATACACTGAAAAAGTAAAGTATTATGTACAGTAAAAAAGGTAAAGGACTTACTCAGGATCAGAGAATTGTAGAGATGCCACAAACTGAGCTGATGATTGTTTAACAATCTTAATTTCCCCATCTTTTATTGAAAAACGGAATGATGAGACCACCCAACCATTACACGCAGAGTTAAAAATAAATGAGGGTTAAATTTATCCACAAACCGTAAAAGTCAAATTCGACAGACAAACATCTGCATGACGAACTGAGGCTGTGTGAAAGTAGTGAGTGTGTGTGTGTGTGTGTGTGTGTGTGTGTGTGTGTGTGTGTGCGCGCGCGTGTGTGTGTGTGTGTGCGTGCGTGCGTGCGTGTGTGTGTGTGTGTGTGTGTGTGTGTGTGTGTGTGTGTGTGTGTGTGTGTGTGTCAGAGAGCACAAACGTGCGTGGGAAAATATGAAGGTTTAGCAGTTCAGAAACCGCAACAAACTACAAAGACCCTTGGTGCTATGAATTTGTCACTGATACAAAGAGACCTGTACAAAGAAACAGAAAGAGTTTATGTTGTGTTTTGTGTTATTTTTTAAATTATGTAAAATCAACAAATCCATTAATATGTTTTTAAAGTTTTAGATTGTGTTTACTGTTGATGTTGTGAACTGATTATATAATAAATTATACCTAAGATTAGTTGTGCATACAATTTATTCAAATCTGATAAAATCATCATTTATAGAGCAATATATTTATTTATTTATTTATTTATTTATTTATTTATTTATTTATTTGTACAAACAACTAATTTCCAACCGTCAGCTAGTGGAACTTTTGTATTTTTTCTGGAAATTTTTTTATTTTGTATTTTTTCTGGAAAGCTTCTCTATGTGTCTCTCTGTGTCTTTTTTTTTTTCATTTATAATTTTTTTGACGGGGGGCATGGTGGTTAGTGGTTAGCATGTTTGCCTCACACCTCCAGGGTTGGGGGTTCGATTCCCGTTTCCACCTTGTGTGTGGAGTTTGCATGTTCTCCCCGTGCCTCGGGGGTTTCCTCCGGGTACTCCGGTTTCCTCCCCCGGTCCAAAGACATGCATGGTAGGTTGATTGGCATCTCTGGAAAATTGTCCGTAGTGTGTGAGTGAATGAGAGTGTGTGTGTGTGCCCTGTGATGGGTTGGCAGTCCATCCAGGGTGTATCCTGCCTCGATGCCCGATGACGCCTGAGATAGGCACAGGCTCCCCGTGACCCGAGAAGTTCGGATAAGCGGTAGAAGATGAATGAACGGATGAGTGAATGAATGAATGAATAACAACAATGCATTTATAATATGAGAGTGACTGAGGAAAGGTAAAGGGCAAATCAAAACAGGTCAGGGTTGGGGTCTTGCTTGTTCAAGTAAATCCCACAAGCGAGACCCCCAACCCTGACCTGTTTGGATTTCTTATCTGACCCTTTAACGCCCCTGCAGAAGACTACTTTTCAATATCAGACAGTTCCCAACGAATCCCCTGTCTTATTTTAAACTGAATAAAATGATGTAGTAAAAAAATCTGTTTTAGGAATTTGGTAATCTATTCTGAGTGTTTCAAAAAATTTAAGTATCTTGCCTGAAAATAAGCTGCCCAGGTTTTAAATACCTTTTTCTGCGCAGGTCTGAAGGCTAACAAGGCAGGGAAATTGATTGGGGATTGCATAGTCAGACTTTTAGGGACACAAATTTTTTTGGTTAGGGTTAGGGTATAAGGGGATAAATGCGAAAGGGCACCCCTATTGTGGGGGGGAGGGCACTTTGTTTCTATAGGTCCTATTAGGCCGAAATTCGGCATATATACTAATTAGGGGGTGGGGAGTTGATTGCAGATGGTTGCAGCTCGAAAGCTCCACAAGCAGTGGAGATACGGTATTATACATTTTCCTATGGGTTTATGTACAAAATTGACATCTATATTTACTACTTGGAGGTCGCTGGACACGACTGTGGGACATATCACGAGGGACCTATTTTTCTAGGCGTTTCAGGTGATGCTGATTCACCTGGTATGATTCCTGTGAGAACGATTTTTGAGTTTGGACTTTTTTGGACAAATTTTTCAAAAAATTAGAGTTGGGTTAGGGTTAGAATTAGGAGTGGGTTAGGGTTCTGGGATTGGAGTTAGGAGTGGGTTATAGTTAGGATTAGGAGTGGGTTATGGTTAGGATTAGGAGTGGGTTATGGTTAGGATTAGGAGTGGGTTATGGTTAGGATTAGGAGTGGGTTATGGTTAGGATTAGGAGTGGGTTATGGTTAGGATTAGGAGTGGGTTAGGGCTTTAGGGTTAGGGTTAGGTTGTGTGGTCAAAATGAAAATGCACATATGTTAGGGTTAGATTTAGGGGTTACGGTTAGGGGTTAGGGTTAGGATAGGGTTAGGGAAAAAGCCAGAAACCGGCACCCCCTCTCTAGGGACCGGAGATGCACGGGCCATCCCTTGGGATTCCGCTCTCAGTCGACCCACGGGCCGTACAATTGTGTTCCAGGGATACTCTCCCTGGTTCCTGTAACCAACACGCATCCACTGCTCCAAAGGTCTGTGGAACATGGCTATGAACAAATTATCCTCGTCTGTGACAAATAAAGTTTTTAACTAAATGACAATTTTTATGAAGTATTTTTTAGTTTTTAATATTTTTTTGTTGTTTTTCAGTTTTATGAATTTTTATAAACAATGAATTAAGTGTTTTAACTAGATCAAATGGAAAAGCCCATATATATATAATAACTATTAAAATAAAAAACTCCCCCCAAATCAAAACAACCGTGCCCTGTCGCAACGTTTCGACCGTTGAGGTCTTCTTCAGGCTAGGGCACAATACACCAAAATAAAAAAGGCAATAAGGTCAGCTGTAGGCGATAAGCAAGTGAGAGATGCTGCTCTGTGAAAAGCCAAATCCAAAATGAGCAGCCTCTGTTCCTCTCCCCTTTATATAAACTCCCTCTCTCACACACACACACACACACACACACACACACACACACACACACACACACACACACACACACACACACACACACACACGCGGCCCCTCCCTTTTCCCTCCAAATCCTTTGGCAAAATGTTCTGTCTCCTTCTTTTTGTTTTCAGCAAGATTCAAGTTTATATATAAAACAATATATAATAGGGTGTTGTTTATTTACAATATATAATATATAATATACATAATAATAATAATATCTTATTTTTATTTAAAAGAAGTTATATAACAATAATTAATATGTACTATATAGAATATGTTATACTAAACATATGCACATATACAGATATATACACCCATATATATATATATATATATATATATATATATATATATATATATATATATATATATATATATATATAAATATTTAGCAACTTGTTTTGGAGTGGTGTGTGCCTCTTTTCAAAAGTTATTGAACTGGATGCTCTGCCAATGGAGAACCCCATAGAACAGAGTGATGATGTAGTATGGTAAATGCTACACTGAATTAGAATTTGTTCTGCTCACACCAAAGTAAGGCTCAAGGACCCACTGCAGGCTTGTCCCTTCTGGAGGCCCCGCCCCCAATGTTTTATAGGTTATTAGTAGAGCAAAGAAATGAAGTGATCTCCAGTGTTCGTGTGTGTTCGTGTGTGTGTGTGTGTGTGTGTGTGTGTGTGTGTGTGTGTGTTTAATTTTGGCAGATTAACAATCTCACTTTGGTAAAATACAGGCAGAAAATATAAAGGAATGTAATATCAATGGAGAAATGACAATACATTCACCCATAAACTGTGTTAAAGTTGTTCTTTGTGGTCATGAAAGTAATGATGATGAATCTTGTTGTCCTGCTCTGTGTCGTGTGTTCACCAGGTCGACACTTCAGTTCTGGTGGGATTCTGTTTCATATCAGATTGTAATAAGCTGTCTGTCTGTCTGTCTGTCTGGTGTGTTGTCTATTTGTGGATATCACAATGTTACTATAGAGGTAGAAATGTAGGGATGTGACAGAAAACTACTTTTTAATTTGACAACCTAAAATAATCAAATAATTAACTTTGAGCTTGGGCTTAACATAGAATTAGACTAGGTTTAAGCAGGAAGGCACTGGGGGAATCCCACAAGTAACAATCCCCATGAACTCGGGGGGAGAGGAGCTGTTGGTTGCTGAAGCAGTTGTCTCTCCTTCTTTCTATCTGTTTAATATTTTACATTTTTTAAATTTAATTTTTTTGTTCATTTTTAAATAAAAACAAAACAAAAAACATACTCTTGTCCTTTTTCTTCATTCGGATCAGAAAGCTTTATTGGTGTGTTTAAACAAATAAGTTTTGACCAGTTTCCTGCTGTAAGGGACTCAAAAAATGGAAAAAATACACATCATAGTCAATGCTGCTGTTCAGTTTAGTTTTTCGTTTGCCAAAGTGTTTTGGAGGAAATCGTATCCTTGCTTCTTGTTATTTGGTGTATATTTTAAAGCTTTGATACAGGCTGCATTGTTTAGAGGAAACACACCAGCAGAACCAGTTTGGTGGCTCTGTGACGAATCTGGTGACCTAATAGTGAAAACATTTCTCACAATCTTCCACTCTGTCCTGTGACTGTGTCGTGTTTTCATTCAATTTGAGGGAATCTGCTGCCATCTAGTGGGGTAAGATATACAACACATTAAGATATGATTTGCTTTTAGTTTACACATCCTCTGTATTGAACTATTCTGTGGCTATAACGGCCTAAGATTTGTGCCTAAAAATGTCTAAAAATAAAAATTATAAAATCTGAATACATTTTTTACATAATGGTTCCTTGAACTTATGTGTTTGTGTTAAGCCTCTAAAACCACTTATGTGATCGCCCCCTATTTTCATGATTTTTGCCTACATGACCTACCCACGTTAAAAGGTGGTACAGCTCCCAGATACTTTGACACACAGAGGTGAGCCTGCTCTCATTGGAAAGAAGAGAGTCTCTAGTTTCTGATACAACTGTCAGGGTGATTCTAGGCCTTACTAACACAGTAAGGTTTTGATTTCCATCTGAGTTGTTTACCTGATAAACTGATTAAACACATTGCTGTATTTAATGATGGGAGGTAAACAACAACTGAGGGTCATAGCCACATGTCGGCTTTCAAAAAAAAATTAAGTCAAAAGACTCAAAAATGGAATTTATATGAATATTTTTCTACGGACATGTCCGTCCGTTCATGTTTTTCTTGTTTACTGTATAACTTTGTATAAAAAGACTGCATGCTTAGTTAAAAAGTCCTATAACAAAGAGAACCCCTCTGCCTAGAAGCCTGCTGTGAAAAAAGGCCTGTAACCTGAAACCCTGAGGCGTGAGAGTGTGAAAAGTCCGAGAATTGCGCAATAAATTTGAAAAAAAAAAAAAAGAATATGCGCATTCCCCACTGGTCCCGGATCATGAAATCGCTACTGGAGGGAGCAATTGTCAATCAAAGGGAGGGTGTCCCACATAGGATGGAGAGACATCATTGGCTTCTTAGCTGCCTATCTCTGCACCACAGGCACCGATTGGCTCATGAGAGGGCTTGGTTGAATCGTTAAACGTTATATTTGTGAGGCGAGCGTTTTGGATTAAGACGTTTTGGATTAAAAGGCTTACACATTCCAGTTCCTTGGACTCTTAGGGATTTTTTACAAGCATTTGTTTTGGAAAATACATTAACATTAGTGACAATGTGAAGAAAGGGAAGCGTTTAAAGGTAAGTAAACAAACCGAACTAGCGCCGCCTAGTTCAGGTGGCTATCAAATGGTTAAATCACTATGACTGCTATAAATCATATGCTCTGTGTGTGGGCTTAATAAAATCATGAGAGTCTAAGCTTTCAAACAATATGTAATATAACCGTGTATTTAGAGGATTTAATGCTTAAAAGTTACAACGAATTTGATGCAGCCTCGCCACCTAGCGGTGGTGTGCCGTTGTCGGCACGGTGTCCACATAAGTCCAATCGGATTTAATGATTTATATTCTACATCTCCGGTCCCCAACCTTTTTTTCCACCACGGACACTGGAGAACCCCATAGAATAGAGTGATGATGGAAAGTGAACATCTAGAGTAAATAATAGCACATTAAAGACTTGTAGTATGTTCTTTAGGGTCAAATAAATATTTAGCAACTTGTTTTGGAGTGGTGCGTGTCTCTTTTCAAAAGTTATTGAACTGGATGCTCTGCCACTGGAGAACCCCGTAGAATAGAGTGATGATGGAAATTGGACATCTAGAGTAAATAATAGCACATTAAAGACTTGTAGTATGTTCTTTAGGGTCAAATAAATATTTAGCAACTTGTTTTGGAGTGGTGTGTGCCTCTTTTCAAAAGTTATTGAACTGGATGCTCTGCCAATGGAGAACCCCATAGAATAGAGTGATGATGGAAATTGAACATCTAGAGTAAATTATAGCACATTAAAGACTTGTAGTATGTTCTTTAGGGTCAAATAAATATTTAGCAACTTGTTTTGGAGTGGTGTGTGCCTCTTTTCAAAAGTTATTGAACTGGATGCTCTGCCACTGGATAACGCCATAGAATAGAGTGATGATGGAAATTGAACATCTAAAGTAAATAATAGCACATAACATCTAGAGTAAATAATAGCAGATTAAAGACTTGTAGTATGTTCTTTAGGGTCAAATAAACATTTAGCAACTTGTTTTGGAGTGGTGTGTGCCTCTTTTCAAAAGTTATTGAACTGCATGCTCTGCCACTGGAGAACCCCATTGAAGAGTGATGATGGAAATTGAACATCTAGAGTAAATAATAGCACATAACATCTAGAGTAAATAATAGCACATTAAAGACTTGTAGTATGTTCTTTAGGGTCAAATAAATATTTAGCAACTTGTTTTGGAGTGGTGTGTGCCTCTTTTCAAAAGTTATTGAACTGGATGCTCTGCCACTGGAGAACCCCATAGAATAGAGTGATGATGGAAATTGAACATCTAGAGTAAATAATAGCACATTAAAGACTTGTAGTATGTTCTTTAGGGTCAAATAAATATTTAGCAACTTGTTTTAGAGTGGTGTGTGCCTCTTTTCAAAATGTATTGAACTGGATGCTCTGCCACTGGAGAACCCCATAGAATAGAGTGATGATGGAAATTGAACATCTAGAGTAAATAATAGCACATAACATCTAGAGTAAATAATAGCACATTAAAGACTTGTAGTATGTTCTTTAGGGTCAAATAAATATTTAGCAACTTGTTTTGGAGTGGTGTGTGCCTCTTTTCAAAAGTTGTTGAACTGGATGCTGTGCCACTGGAGAACCCCATAGAATAGAGTGATGATGGAAATTGAACATCTAGAGTAAATAATAGCACATTAAAGACTTGTAGTATGTTCTTTAGGGTCAAATAAATATTTAGCAACTTGTTTTGGAGTGGTGTGTGCCTCTTTTCAAAAGTTATTGAACTGGATGCTCTGCCACTGGAGAACCCCATAGAATAGAGTGATGATGGAAATTGAACAACTAGAGTAAATAATAGCACATAACATCTAGAGTAAATAATAGCACATTAAAGACTTGTAGTATGTTCTTTAGGGTCAAATAAATATTTAGCAACTTGTTTTGGAGTGGTGTGTGCCTCTTTTCAAAAGTTATTGAACTGGATGCTCTGCCAATGGAGAACCCCATAGAATAGAGTGATGATGGAAATTGAACATCTAGAGTAAATAATAGCACATTAAAGACTTGTAGTATGTTCTTTAGGGTCAAATAAATATTTAGCGTGGTGTGTGCCTCTTTTCAAAAGTTATTGAACTGGATGCTCTGCAACTGGAGAACCCCATAGAATAGAGTGATGATGGAAATTGAACATCTAGAGTAAATAATAGCACATTAAAGACTTGTAGTATGTTCTTTAGGGTCAAATAAATATTTAGCAACTTGTTTTGGAGTGGTGTGTGCCTCTTTTCAAAAGTTATTGAACTGGATGCTCTGCCAATGGAGAACCCTATAGAATAGAGTGATGATGGAAATTGAACATCTAGAGTAAATAATAGCACATAACATCTAGAGTAAATAATAGCACATTAAAGACTTGTAGTATGTTCTTTAGGACCAAATAAATATTTAGCAACTTGTTTTGGAGTGGTGTGTGCCTCTTTTCAAAAGTTATTGAACTGGATGCTCTGCCAATGGAGAACCCCATAGAATAGAGTGATGATGGAAAGTGAACATCTAGAGTAAATAATAGCACATTAAAGACTTGTAGTATGTTCTTTAGGGTCAAATAAATATTTAGCAACTTGTTTTGGAGTGGTGTGTGCCTCTTTTCAAAAGTTATTGAACTGGATGCTCTGCCACTGGAGAACCCCATAGAATAGAGTGATGATGGAAATTGAACATCTAGAGTAAATAATAGCACATAACATCTAGAGTAAATAATAGCACATTAAAGACTTGTAGTATGTTCTTTAGGGTCAAATAAACATTTAGCAACTTGTTTTGGAGTGGTGTGTGCCTCTTTTCAAAAGTTATTGAACTGCATGCTCTGCCACTGGAGAACCCCATTGAAGAGTGATGATGGAAATTGAACATCTAGAGTAAATAATAGCACATAACATCTAGAGTAAATAATAGCACATTAAAGACTTGTAGTATGTTCTTTAGGACCAAATAAATATTTAGCAACTTGTTTTGGAGTGGTGTGTGCCTCTTTTCAAAAGTTATTGAACTGGATGCTCTGCCAATGGAGAACCCCATAGAATAGAGTGATGATGGAAATTGAACATCTAGAGTAAATAATAGCACATTAAAGACTTGTAGTATGTTCTTTAGGGTCAAATAAATATTTAGCAACTTGTTTTGGAGTGGTGTGTGCCTCTTTTCAAAAGTTATTGAACTGGATGCTCTGCCACTGGAGAACCCCATAGAATAGAGTGATGATGGAAATTGAACATCTAGAGTAAATAATAGCACATAACATCTAGAGTAAATAATAGCACATTAAAGACTTGTAGTATGTTCTTTAGGGTCAAATAAATATTTAGCAACTTGTTTTGGAGTGGTGTGTGCCTCTTTTCAAAAGTTATTGAACTGGATGCTCTGCCACTGGAGAACCCCATAGAATAGAGTGATGATGGAAATTGAACATCTAGAGTAAATAATAGCACATAACATCTAGAGTAAATAATAGCACATTAAAGACTTGTAGTATGTTCTTTAGGGTCAAATAAATATTTAGCAACTTGTTTTGGAGTGGTGTGTGCCTCTTTTCAAAAGTTATTGAACTGGATGCTCTGCCACTGGAGAACCCCATAGAATAGAGTGATGATGGAAATTGAACATCTAGAGTAAATAATAGCACATTAAAGACTTGTAGTATGTTCTTTAGGGTCAAATAAATATTTAGCAACTTGTTTTGGAGTGGTGTGTGCCTCTTTTCAAAAGTTATTGAACTGGATGCTCTGCCACTGGAGAACCCCATAGAATAGAGTGATGATGGAAATTGAACATCTAGAGTAAATAATAGCACATAACATCTAGAGTAAATAATAGCACATTAAAGACTTGTAGTATGTTCTTTAGGGTCAAATAAATATTTAGCAACTTGTTTTGGAGTGGTGTGTGCCTCTTTTCAAAAGTTATTGAACTGGATGCTCTGCCAATGGAGAACCCCATAGAATAGAGTGATGATGGAAATTGAACATCTAGAGTAAATAATAGCACATAACATCTAGAGTAAATAATAGCACATTAAAGACTTGTAGTATGTTCTTTAGGGTCAAATAAATATTTAGCAACTTGTTTTGGAGTGGTGTGTGCCTCTTTTCAAAAGTTATTGAACTGGATGCTCTGCCACTGGAGAACCCCATAGAATAGAGTGATGATGGAAATTGAACATCTAGAGTAAATAATAGCACATTAAAGACTTGTAGTATGTTCTTTAGGGTCAAATAAATATTTAGCAACTTGTTTTGGAGTGGTGTGTGCCTCTTTTCAAAAGTTATTGAACTGGATGCTCTGCCACTGGAGAACCCCATTGAATAGAGTGATGATGGAAATTGAACATCTAGAGTAAATAATAGCACATAACATCTAGAGTAAATAATAGCACATTAAAGACTTGTAGTATGTTCTTTAGGGTCAAATAAACATTTAGCAACTTGTTTTGGAGTGGTGTGTGCCTCTTTTCAAAAGTTATTGAACTGGATGCTCTGCCACTGGAGAACCCCATAGAATAGAGTGATGATGGAAATTGAACATCTATAGTAAATAATAGCACATAACATCTAGAGTAAATAATAGCACATTAAAGACTTGTAGTATGTTCTTTAGGGTCAAATAAACATTTAGCAACTTGTTTTGGAGTGGTGTGTGCCTCTTTTCAAAAGTTATTGAACTGCATGCTCTGCCACTGGAGAACCCCATTGAAGAGTGATGATGGAAATTGAACATCTAGAGTAAATAATAGCACATAACATCTAGAGTAAATAATAGCACATTAAAGACTTGTAGTATGTTCTTTAGGGTCAAATAAATATTTAGCAACTTGTTTTGGAGTGGTGTGTGCCTCTTTTCAAAAGTTATTGAACTGGATGCTCTGCCACTGGAGAACCCCATAGAATAGAGTGATGATGGAAATTGAACATCTAGAGTAAATAATAGCACATTAAAGACTTGTAGTATGTTCTTTAGGGTCAAATAAATATTTAGCAACTTGTTTTGGAGTGGTGTGTGCCTCTTTTCAAAAGTTATTGAACTGGATGCTCTGCCACTGGAGAACCCCATAGAATAGAGTGATGATGGAAATTGAACATCTAGAGTAAATAATAGCACATTAAAGACTTGTAGTATGTTCTTTAGGGTCAAATAAATATTTAGCAACTTGTTTTGGAGTGGTGTGTGCCTCTTTTCAAAAGTTATTGAACTGGATGCTCTGCCACTGGAGAACCCAATAGAATAGAGTGATGATGGAAATTGAACATCTAGAGTAAATAATAGCACATAAAATCTAGAGTAAATAATAGCACATTAAAGACTTGTAGTATGTTCTTTAGGGTCAAATAAATATTTAGCAACTTGTTTTGGAGTGGTTTGTGCCTCTTTTCAAAAGTTATTGAACTGGATGCTCTGCCACTGGAGAACCCCATAGAATAGAGTGATGATGGAAATTGAACATCTAGAGTAAATAATAGCACATTAAAGACTTGTAGTATGTTCTTTAGGGTCAAATAAATATTTAGCAACTTGTTTTGGAGTGGTGTGTGCCTCTTTTCAAAAGTTATTGAACTGGATGCTCTGCCACTGGAGAACCCCATAGAATAGAGTGATGATGGAAATTGAACATCTAGAGTAAATAATAGCACATAACATAGAGTAAATAATAGCACATTAAAGACTTGTAGTATGTTCTTTAGGGTCAAATAAATATTTAGCAACTTGTTTTGGAGTGGTGTGTGCCTCTTTTCAAAAGTTATTGAACTGGATGCTCTGCCACTGGAGAACCCCATAGAATAGAGTGATGATGGAAATTGAACATCTAGAGTAAATAATAGCACATTAAAGACTTGTAGTATGTTCTTTAGGGTCAAATAAATATTTAGCAACTTGTTTTGGAGTGGTGTGTGCCTCTTTTCAAAAGTTATTGAACTGGATGCTCTGCCACTGGAGAACCCCATAGAATAGAGTGATGATGGAAATTGAACATCTAGAGTAAATAATAGCACATAACATCTAGAGTAAATAATAGCACATTAAAGACTTGTAGTATGTTCTTTAGGGTCAAATAAATATTTAGCAACTTGTTTTGGAGTGGTGTGTGCCTCTTTTCAAAAGTTATTGAACTGGATGCTCTGCCACTGGAGAACCCCATAGAATAGAGTGATGATGGAAATTGAACATCTAGAGTAAATAATAGCACATTAAAGACTTGTAGTATGTTCTTTAGGGTCAAATAAATATTTAGCAACTTGTTTTGGAGTGGTGTGTGCCTCTTTTCAAAAGGTTTTGAACTGGATGCTCTGCCACTGGAGAACCCCATAGAATAGAGTGATGATGGAAATTGAACATCTAGAGTAAATAATAGCACATTAAAGACTTGTAGTATGTTCTTTAGGGTCAAATAAATATTTAGCAACTTGTTTTGGAGTGGTGTGTGCCTCTTTTCAAAAGTTATTGAACTGGATGCTAAGCCAATGGAGAACCCCATTGAATAGATTGATAATGGAAATTGAACATCTAGAGTAAATAATAGCACATAACATCTAGAGTAAATAATATATCCAGTTCAATAACTTTTGAAAAGAGTCACACACCACTCCAGAACAAGTTGCTATATATTTATTTGACCCTAAAGAACATACTACAAGTCTTTAATGTGCTATTATTAACTCTAGATGTTATGTGCTATTATTTACTCTAGATGTTCAATTTCCATCATCACTCTATTCTATGGGGTTCTCCAGTGGCAGAGCATCCAGTTCAATAACTTTTGGAGTGGTGTGTGCCTCTTTTCAAAAGTTATTGAACTGGATGCTCTGCCAATGGAGAACCCCATAGAATAGAGTGATGATGGAAATTGAACATCTAGAGTAAATAATAGCACATTAAAGACTTGTAGTATGTTCTTTAGGGTCAAATAAATATTTAGCAACTTGTTTTGGAGTGGTGTGTGCCTCTTTTCAAAAGTTATTGAACTGGATGCTCTGCCACTGGAGAACCCCATAGAATAGAGTGATGATGGAAATTGAACATCTAGAGTAAATAATAGCACATAACATCTAGAGTAAATAATAGCACATTAAAGACTTGTAGTATGTTCTTTAGGGTCAAATAAATATTTAGCAACTTGTTTTGGAGTGGTGTGTGCCTCTTTTCAAAAGTTATTGAACTGGATGCTCTGCCAATGGAGAACCCCATAGAATAGAGTGATGATGGAAATTGAACATCTAGAGTAAATAATAGCACATTAAAGACTTGTAGTATGTTCTTTAGGGTCAAATAAATATTTAGCAACTTGTTTTGGAGTGGTGTGTGCCTCTTTTCAAAAGTTATTGAACTGGATGCTCTGCCACTGGAGAACCCCATAGAATAGAGTGATGATGGAAATTGAACATCTAGAGTAAATAATAGCACATTAAAGACTTGTAGTATGTTCTTTAGGGTCAAATAAATATTTAGCAACTTGTTTTGGAGTGGTGTGTGCCTCTTTTCAAAAGTTATTGAACTGGATGCTCTGCCAATGGAGAACCCCATAGAATAGAGTGATGATGGAAATTGAACATCTAGAGTAAATAATAGCACATAACATCTAGAGTAAATAATAGCACATTAAAGACTTGTAGTATGTTCTTTAGAGTCAAATAAACATTTAGCAACTTGTTTTGGAGTGGTGTGTGCCTCTTTTCAAAAGTTATTGAACTGCATGCTCTGCCACTGGAGAACCCCATTGAATAGAGTGATGATGGAAATTGAACATCTAGAGTAAATAATAGCACATTAAAGACTTGTAGTATGTTCTTTAGGACCAAATAAATATTTAGCAACTTGTTTTGGAGTGGTGTGTGCCTCTTTTCAAAAGTTATTGAACTGGATGCTCTGCCAATGGAGAACCCCATAGAATAGAGTGATGATGGAAAGTGAACATCTACAGTAAATAATAGCACATTAAAGACTTGTAGTATGTTCTTTAGGGTCAAATAAATATTTAGCAACTTGTTCTGGAGTGGTGTGTGACTCTTTTCAAAAGTTATTGAACTGGATGCTCTGCCAATGGAGAACCCCATAGAATAGAGTGATGATGGAAATTGAACATCTAGAGTAAATATTAGCACATTAAAGACTTGTAGTATGCTCTTTAGAGTCAAATAAACATTTAGCAACTTGTTTTGGAGTGGTGTGTGCCTCTTTTCAAAAGTTATTGAACTGCATGCTCTGCCACTGGAGAACCCCATTGAATAGAGTGATGATGGAAATTGAACATCTAGAGTAAATAATAGCACATAACATCTAGAGTAAATAATAGCACATTAAAGACTTGTAGTATGTTCTTTAGGACCAAATAAATATTTAGCAACTTGTTTTGGAGTGGTGTGTGCCTCTTTTCAAAAGTTATTGAACTGGATGCTCTGCCAATGGAGAACCCCATAGAATAGAGTGATGATGGAAAGTGAACATCTAGAGTAAATAATAGCACATTAAAGACTTGTAGTATGTTCTTTAGGGTCAAATAAATATTTAGCAACTTGTTCTGGAGTGGTGTGTGACTCTTTTCAAAAGTTATTGAACTGGATGCTCTGCCAATAGAGAACCCCATAGAATAGAGTGATGATGGAAAGTGAACATCTACAGTAAATAATAGCACATTAAAGACTTGTAGTATGTTCTTTAGGGTCAAATAAATATTTAGCAACTTGTTTTGGAGTGGTGTGTGCCTCTTTTCAAAAGTTATTGAACTGAATGCTCTGCCACTGGAGAACCCCATAAAATAGAGTGATGATGGAAATTGAACATCTAGAGTAAATAATAGCACATTAAAGACTTGTAGTATGTTCTTTAGGGTCAAAAAATATTTAGCAACTTGTTTTGGAGTGGTTTGTGCCTCTTTTCAAAAGTTATTGAACTGGATGCTCTGCCACTGGAGAACCCCATAGAATAGAGTGATGATGGAAATTGAACATCTAGAGTAAATAATAGCACATTAAAGACTTGTAGTATGTTCTTTAGGGTCAAATAAACATTTAGCAACTTGTTTTGGAGTGGTGTGTGCCTCTTTTCAAAAGTTATTGAACTGGATGCTCTGCCACTGGAGAACCCCATAGAATAGAGTGATGATGGAAATTGAACATCTAGAGTAAATAATAGCACATAACATCTAGAGTAAATAATAGCACATTAAAGACTTGTAGTATGTTCTTTAGGGTCAAATAAATATTTAGCAACTTGTTTTGGAGTGGTGTGTGCCTCTTTTCAAACGTTATTGAACTGGATGCTCTGCCACTGGAGAACCCCATAGAATAGAGTGATGATGGAAATTGAACATCTAGAGTAAATAATAGCACATAACATCTAGAGTAAATAATAGCACATTAAAGACTTGTAGTATGTTCTTTAGGGTCAAATAAATATTTAGCAACTTGTTCTGGAGTGGTGTGTGCCTCTTTTCAAAAGTTATTGAACTGGATGCTCTGCCACTGGAGAACCCCATAGAATAGAGTGATGATGGACATTGAACATCTAGAGTAAATAATAGCACATTAAAGACTTGTAGTATGTTCTTTAGGGTCAAATAAATATTTAGCAACTTGTTTTGAAGTGGTGTGTGACTCTTTTCAAAAGTTATTGAACTGGATGCTCTGCCACTGGAGAACCCCATAGAATAGAGTGATGATGGAAATTGAACATCTAGAGTAAATAATAGCACATAACATCTAGAGTAAATAATAGTACATTAAAGACTTGTAGTATGTTCTTTAGGTTCAAATAAATGTTTAGCAACTTGTTTTGGAGTGGTGTGTGCCTCTTTTCAAAAGTTATTGAACTGGATGCTCTGCCACTGGAGAACCCCATAGAATAGAGTGATGATGGAAATTGAACATCTAGAGTAATTTATAGCACATTAAAGACTTGTAGTATGTTCTTTAGGGTCAAATAAATATTTAGCAACTTCTTTTGGAGTGGTGTGTGCCTCTTTTCAAAAGTTATTGAACTGGATGCTCTGCCAATGGAGAACCTCATAGAATAGAGTGATGATGGAAAGTGAACATCTAGAGTAAATAATAGCACATTAAAGACTTGTAGTATGTTCTTTAGGGTCAAATAAATATTTAGCAACTTGTTTTGGAGTGGTGTGTGCCTCTTTTCAAAAGTTATTGAACTGGATGCTCTGCCAATGGAGAACCCCATAGAATAGAGTGATGATGGAAATTGAACATCTAGAGTAAATAATAGCACATTAAAGACTTGTAGTATGTTCTTTAGGGTCAAATAAATATTTAGCAACTTGTTCTGGAGTGGTGTGTGCCTCTTTTCAAAAGTTATTGAACTGGATGCTCTGCCAATGGAGAACCCCATAGAATAGAGTGATGATGGAAATTGAACATCTAGAGTAAATAATAGCACATTAAAGACTTGTAGTATGTTCTTTAGGGTCAAATAAATATTTAGCAACTTGTTCTGGAGTGGTGTGTGCCTCTTTTCAAAAGTTATTGAACTGGATGCTCTGCCACTGGAGAACCCCATAGAATAGAGTGATGATGGAAATTGAACATCTAGAGTAAATAATAGCACATAACATCTAGAGTAAATAATAGCACATTAAAAACTTGTAGTATGTTCTTTAGGGTCAAAAATATTTAGCAACTTGTTTTGGAGTGGTGTGTGCCTCTTTTCAAAAGTTATTGAACTGGATGCTCTGCCACTGGAGAACCCCATAGAATAGAGTGATGATGGAAATTGAACATCTAGAGTAAATAATAGCACATAACATCTAGAGTAAATAATAGCACATTAAAGACTTGTAGTATGTTCTTTAGGGTCAAATAAATATTTAGCAACTTGTTCTGGAGTGGTGTGTGCCTCTTTTCAAAAGTTATTGAACTGGATGCTCTGCCAATGGAGAACCCCATAGAATAGAGTGATGATGGAAATTGAACATCTAGAGTAAATAATAGCACATTAAAGACTTGTAGTATGTTCTTTAGGGTCAAATAAATATTTAGCAACTTGTTTTGGAGTGGTGTGTGTCTCTTTTCAAAAGTTATTGAACTGGAAGCTCTGCCACTGGAGAACCCCATAGAATAGAGTGATGATGGAAATTGAACATCTATAGTAAATAATAGCACATTAAAGACTTGTAGTATGTTCTTTAGGGTCAAATAAATATTTAGCAACTTGTTTTAGAGTAGTCTGTGCCTCTTTTCAAAAGTTATTGAACTGGATGCTCTGCCACTGGAGAACCCCATAGAATAGAGTGATGATGGAAATTGAACATCTACAGTAAATAATAGCACATTAAAGACTTGTAGTATGTTCTTTAGGGTCAAATTAATATTTAGCAACTTGTTTTGGAGTGGTGTGTGCCTCTTTTCAAAAGTTATTGAACTGGATGCTCTGCCACTGGAGAACCCCATAGAATAGAGTGATGATGGAAATTGAACATCTAGAGTAAATAATAGCACATAACGTCTAGAGTAAATAATAGCACATTAAAGACATGTAGTATGTTCCTTAGGGTCAAATAAATATTTAGCAACTTGTTCTGGAGTGGTGTGTGCCTCTTTTCAAAAGTTATTGAACTGGATGCTCTGCCAATGGAGAACCCCATAGAATAGAGTGATGATGGAAATTGAACATCTAGAGTAAATAATAGCACATTAAAGACTTGTAGTATGTTCTTTAGGGTCAAATAAATATTTAGCATATTGTTTTGGAGTGGTCTGTGCCTCTTTTCAAAAGTTATTGAACTGGATGCTCTGCCACTGGAGAACCCCATAGAATAGAGTGATGATGGAAATAGAACATCTACAGTAAATAATAGCACGTTAAAGACTTGTAGTATGTTCTTTAGTGTCAAATAAATATTTAGCAACTTGTTTTGGAGTGGTGTGTGCCTCTTTTCAAAAGTTATTGAACTGGATGCTCTGCCACTGGAGAACCCCATAGAATAGAGTGATGATGGACATTGAACATCTAGAGTAAATAATAGCACATTAAAGACTTGTAGTATGTTCTTTAGGGTCAAATAAATATTTAGCAACTTGTTTTGGAGTGGTGTGTGCCTCTTTTCAAAAGTTATTGAACTGGATGCTCTGCCACTGGAGAACGCCATAGAATAGAGTGATGATGGAAATTGAACATCTAGAGTAAATAATAGCACATTAAAGACTTGTAGTATGTTCTTTAGGGTCAAATAAATATTTAGCAACTTGTTTTGGAGTGGTGTGTGCCTCTTTTCAAAAGTTATTGAACTGGATGCTCTGCCACTGGAGAACCCCATAGAATAGAGTGATGATGGAAATTGAACATCTAGAGTAAATAATAGCACATAACATCTAGAGTAAATAATAGCACATTAAAGACTTGTAGTATGTTCTTTAGGGTCAAATAAATATTTAGCAACTTGTTTTAGAGTGGTCTGTGCCTCTTTTCAAAAGTTATTGAACTGGATGCTCTGCCACTGGAGAACCCCATAGAATAGAGTGATGATGGAAATTGAACATCTATAGTAAATAATAGCACATTAAAGACTTGTAGTATGTTCTTTAGGGTCAAATAAATATTTAGCAACTTGTTTTAGAGAGGTCTGTGCCTCTTTTCAAAAGTTATTGAACTGGATGCTCTGCCACTGGAGAACCCCATAGAATAGAGTGATGATGGAAATTGAATATCTAGAGTAAATAATAGACCTGGAAGCTGTTTTCCGGTGACAGAGGTAACTAGGGGTACGCCTGGGTCTAGGCCGAAGGCTATACCCTGCTTCCGGTTCTGTAAAACAGATAAGATCGTCTCCCATTGTATCACCTTTTAAATCGGTTTTGGGGCTCCCCTGTGTTGGCCGATTTGATTTGAGACTGAGGATTTCAGGGTGGACTGTGACTGCATAAGTCTTCCTGACCCGTTCAATATCCTCGGGCGGTCTAGTGACCCTTGGGACAGGTGTCTCAACCGTCGTCTCGGTGGCCACAGGAGTATGATTGTTGGGGAGCCCTGGTAAGACTTCAGGGCCCACCACAGCCGGATTGGGTGTGTGGGCTTTTGAAATTTGGAGGGATACCCTGGACTGTTTGGATGTCCTTTGTGGGAGAGGTGTGGGAGGTAATGGTTCGGGTGGAGATGGGAGAGTATTGGGGGATTGTGTACCGGATGGTGGCGATGGTGTATCTGGGTTTGGAGAGGGTGAAAGCCATTTTTGGGTGGAGGGTGGAGATAAGCTCATTTCCACTACCTCCTCCTCCTTCTCCTCCTGTGAGGTGGACTCCAGAGACTCGGAGTCCCAATCCATCCCATCAGCCAGTGTCTGAAGCTGTGCTTTGCCTTCTTCAATGGCCTCTGGGAGATGTCTTCTCCCGAATCTGCTCTTGTACCACCTCACCGCTACGTTGAAGGCCTGTTCCCATTCCCTTATCAGCAATTCGGCCAAATCCTCAAGCTCCTGGGCTATACACTGTTCATAATGATCCTGAAGGATCAGTTGTGTGGTGTATGCCCAGTGCTTAGCGTTCCCCTCAATCAGGGTTTTGGTGAGAGGTGTCACCTTGGCGGGTTTAATTACTTGAGTGAGGTACTTTGTTAGCCGTTGGAAGGTAACGGGTTGGGTATTGTGGGCCTCCCGGTTCTTATGGCGGTGGTGGTATGCACGGAGAAGCTCAAAGAATTTTTTAACCAGAACCCTGAATTCCTGGTATTCAGGGGTCTGTGTATTCGGGGAACGTCTGGATAGGCGTTGTCCCCTGTTCCAAAAATTTCTCATTGTTGAGATTGAATATTGATCTTGTGCTTTGGGTGGAGGTGGAGGTCTATTCCTTCCCACCACCACATCGCTAAAGCTCCTCCTTGGTTGAGGAAACATTTTGAAATCAATAGGCAAGTCAGTTGCAACGTTTCGGCTGGGATCCAGCCTTCTTCAGGCGTTGACTTGCCTTATTTTTGGATCAACAATGAAAAACCAAACAAAATTTCTTTATAAAATAAACCCAGCAGTGAATAAAATAATTTTAAATTAAATCAATAAATTTGAAAGATGATTATAGCAATTTTCTATGAATAAGCTCAATGGCAATGAAGTGTAGGCTGTGCAGCTCAAAGAACAAATGTGAGTCTGCTCACAGCTGCCTTCCTTTTAAAGGGGAGGCTCCACCCCTTGTTTTTTTTTCTTGTATATAATTATACATATGTATATGTATATAATAATACTGATAATCATTATTAGAAAATATATAATATAATGTAATATAATAACTTAAATATAATATAATATTTTGCAGTCTTAAATTGTTATTATCATTAACTATTGCTCTTTTTCCTTCCTTTTCAGGTGTTTGCAGAACAGGGTAAGTATTTTTGTTTTGTTAATATTAACTTTGTTATAATTATCATTAATTGATGTTCTTTTTTCCTGTTTGCAGATCAAGGTAAGTATTCTTGTTTTGTTAGTATTAACCTTGTCATAATTTTCATTAATTGATGTTCTTTTTACCTCTTTTCCAGGTGCGGTTTCCAGCTCAATTGGCAGAATGGATGGATCGATCACGGTAAGTAACCTTGTTTTGTTATTAATTTTGTCTTAATTATTATCCATTAATGCTCCATTTTCTCACTCTTGTCTTCAGATGTACTGTCTGACTCAATTGGCGTACCGACTGGACAGAGCACGGTGGTTTTTGGAAAGCCAACTTGCTTTGTTGTTGTCATTAAACAATGTTCTTTGTTCTGTTGCTTCACTTTTAGGTTAGGGTTAGGGTTAGGATAGGGTTAGGGGTAGGGTTAGGTTTTGGAACATGTACAATGACCCCCCCATCACAGGGTTAGGGTTAGGTTAGGGGAAAAGACCGTAGTTCTGGGAGTGACCCAGAAACCACGTTAGGCACGGGCCTGCCACACGGACCTCATTTTCAGCCACCTCCATCACGGCGAACGAAAAAACATTGCTTATTTAAAGTTAGGAGCTTAAAACGCTCTTCTAGAGTTAGGGGTCGGTCTCAGTTAGGGTCCCGACCTCAGACGACGCCTAAGGTTATGTTTAGGGCTAGAGGTAGGGTTTACGGTTCGAAAAATAGGATTACAACGCACTTCAAAACTCTGGTTATGTTTAGGGCTGGGGATTAGGTTTAGGGTTCTAAAAGTTAAGTTTAAGGCTAACGGTTAAGTTTAGGGCTAGAAAACTGGTTAAGGTTAGGGCTTAGGGCTAGAAAACCGGTTAAGTTTAGGGCTGGGGCTAAAAAAAACAGTTATGTTTAGGGCTAAGAATTGGAAACCTGCGGTTATGTTTTGGGTTCAGGAGTGGAGAACGCACTAGATCTTATTTAGGGCTAAGGGTACTAGCCCTAAAGATGTTAATAAGATGTTAGAGCTGCACATTACAGTTACCAAACCTGAACCATCACACAATAATAAACATTTGCAACACATGTATACAGAGTGAAGACCGGTAGAAGACCATGACTCACCTTCTCTGCCAGTGGCCCTTTTTGTTAACACCGCAAGGTTTCCAGGACCACTCGGGCAGAGTGCTGTGCAGCACGAAGTCTATGTTGAGCCCACAGATCCCAGCGGATGGCCACGAATAAGGCCAACAGGCTTCTACTGGGTAGCCCTCTAGGAAAAATCTCTCAAACGACAGCATAATTCCCAGCCAAGTTAAGTTCTCTCAGTGGCAGGCCAGTCCAGGTTCTTAATCGGCCTAATTTTCTCACTGAGGGTTAATTTTCACTTTGTATTGTAGATTATATAATATAATATAATATAACATAGCCGACATGACGCAAAAGACGCTTTTTCTCTATCTTTTGCAGTTTTGGAGTTATGAGTTAAAATGTACTCCAAAACCAGCTTTGTGGGCGGAGATATGCAAATTAGAAGTCCAAAAACGTCTTAAACACCATTTAAATGGTTAAAATTGAGTCAAAACTCTTCTAAAGATGAATTTAGCGGGATTTTGGATCGCTGCTAAGGTAAGAGTGTAATGATTTAAATTAAAATAACTAATAAACGCCTCTAATTTAAAGTTCAACCCAAAGTTTCAGGTCTAAGCATTTATTTAACAGGATGGAGTGTAGTTACAATCTCCCCCTTATTTTTAATTATATAAACCTGATCCGTGATTATTTATCTATTTTGAAAATTAATTAAGTTATTATAAACGAAATTAATTTTAGGCCTAATAACCTACGACGCCTATTTCTTCACTTGAATCTCTGTGTCTTCATGCCTGAGCTTTAACGCTCTGAACGGGGTAAGATTGGACCGGCGGGTTAGGGTTAGGGTTAGGTTTTTGGAAACGTACAATGACCCCCCCATCACAGGGATTTAACCTGCGTGGATGTAGCGGGAGCCAAGGGTGAGGCACTGGCCGGCGCATGTTATTGCACAGCTATCGCTCTGTCAGACTTTTGATGTATTTTTTAAAAAGAAATAATAACAGAGAGGTGAGCCACTGGAGTGAGTGGGTCAGTCTCCAAGTTAAAGATTTCTTTAGAGAGAGATTAAATGTGTTCTTTTATTTATTTATTTATTTCTTTATTCATTCATTTATTCATTGTTTCATTGTTTAATTAATTATTTGTTTGTTTGTTAATTTTTGGAAAAAAAATTTTTATTTTTTTGAATTACTGGTTTAGGTTATTTTTTTAAACACAAATATTTAATGAATTTTAGGACACATCATCAGCAGTGCACCTCAGGCTCAACGGGTGTTTCGGCCTTTGATCACTGAACACCCTCCTCTGAGGCGGCCAGCCGTAGGTGGATCAAGCCTCGGCTTGTGTCCCATGTCCAATCAGAAGCTAACTAATGCTAATGCTAATGAACTCCTCCGTATGGGTGGAGTCATTGAACTATTTTGCCTATTAACCTATTTTCCCTATCTATTTATTTGTTTATAATGGGCTCAAATGTGTTCTTAAAAGAGAGTGGAAAGGAAGGGGAGCAGAATGGGAGAGAGCTCATCCTTATCTTAAATGCTACCCCTTTGCTCTGTTATTGTTAACATTATTTGAGTATTATTTCTATCAAAGTGCTAACCTGGACATTTTCTAAAATGTAGTGAGGAAAACAGAAAGCTAACATGGTGTGGGTGCAGTGTGGTGCATGATGTGCTGTCGTGTGGTCGGTGCTAGCCACCAGTAGAAGACTTGGCCCCATTTAAGGTCTGTTGGCCCCAGACCACCGCCCTGCGTGCTGTCCTAGTGGACCCAGGGAGGCCGGCTACAAACCTCACCCAGCCGAGAATGTCACTTGTTAACACCGCAAGGTTTCCCGAGACATTCTGGCAGGGTCGACGAACAGGTCCGCGAACGAGTCCAACGCTGTCCTAGTAGACCCACAGAGGCCAAAAACTCACCTTGGAGGCCGTATACTCACCTAGGGTCTGAGAACTGGATCGACGCACCCGGGAGGCGTTGCAGGGGCACTGGCCAAGCACCTCTTCGTTAACACCACAAGGTATCCGAGATGCTCTGTTCGTTCCCTTTTCCTAGCTAAACCAGGGGTCCAGAGTACAATGCAAAAAGCATCACCCCCAGATGGCCCTGGGCGGGTAGCAACCCAGCAGATGGCTTCCTTACGAATTCCAAAATGAAATTTTTCAGAAAGACATCAAGCTTCTACTAGGTTGAGTCCCCAAGGGTTGAGCGTACATCAGCGGATTCTTCCCTACGTTATTCCAAGGCTGTCACCAATGGAATAGTTTCGGGAAAAATCAGGCTTCTACTGATGTAGCCGCCCCCCAGCTCGAATCTCTATGGATCAAGCTGAAATCATGTGCCTAAAATGAACCTCTTTCACCAGGAGGGTAGATTTTTAAAAATTTCTCGTGGGCTTTCAACTTTAGTGTCATCAGACACAGTAGAACATGATGCACATGGCAAAAAAAACAGCATGTCGATAGCTCGAACGGTTGCTGAGATATTAGCCTTTGATTCTGTTCCCAGAATCCTCTCTGTGCATTTAGGCGGAGCTAATGCAAAAACGGCCCAATCTGCAGTATTAATTATGCAATTTGGATTTTTTTCTGATAAAATTAATGTAAATACATAAGTAAACATAATTCTGAGTGAAATATTAGATTTATATCGATTTAGGGATCTAATATTGAGTCAAAACGGGCGAAATTAAAATTTTCCGTGCCCTTTTAATTTTGATGTCATTTGAAACAGTAGATTATGCTGAACACGGCAAAAAAAACGGCATGTCGATAGCCCAAACGGTTGCTGAGATATTCGCGTTTGATTCTGCTCTTTTTACAAGACCCAGAATGCATTGCTGTGCATGAAAAATTAGGCGCGGCCCATCGAAGAATGTCGCCATCTGGTGCATAAACTAGGTAATTACATGCAGTTTGGATTAGGTATAAAGAATATAGGTATATTTATAATTATAAATGTATAAATAGGTAAATATAAATATATAAAATTTAATAAATAATTTTTTATATTTTTTATATGGATTAATCCCAATTAGGTTAGATTCATTTTAAATCAATTATGGCTTAATTACTTCCTAAATCATTTTAACTAAACAATCAATACTAAAGTAAATTAATCTGACAATTTATTTTAATTAATTAATGTAATTAAATTTTTAATTCAACCAATTTAGTTAACTGATTTGGTTCAATTTAGGCAATCAAGCTTTACGGTATTAGGCCTATTTTTTATTTTAGAGCTAAGATTTAAAGCCTTTTGGTTCCAATTCAAGTTGTCTTTTTTTGGGGTTAATCTCCACGGTTACCATTAGTGAGAGATACGTTTAAAATTAGATTTTAGCCTTTAGAGCCAAATCGTAACGTTTAGGGAATTTTGGGGCCAAGATGGGTTAAGTTTAAGGTTTGGAAGTCGGATTAGCGCAGCGGTCCGAATTGGAGGTTATCGGTTAAGGTTAGGGTGAAGGTTAGGTTTAGGGCTAGGTTTTAGGGTTAGGTTTAAGATAAAGGTTAAGTTTAGTGCTAGGTTATGGTTAGGTTTAGAGCTATGTTTTAGGATCAGGCGACGGTTAAGTTTGGGGTTAAGGTTAGGGTTAGGGCTAGGTTTTGAGATTAGATTACGGTTAGGTTTAGAGCTAGTTTTTAGACGACGGTTAGGTTTAGGGTTTGAGGTTAGGTTTAGGGCTAAGTATTGAGATTAGGTTATGTTTAGGTTTAGAGCTAGGTTTTAGAGCTAGGCGACGGTTGAGGTTAGGTTTAGGGCTAAGTTTTGAGATTAGGTTACGGTTAGGTTTAGAGCTAGTTTTTAGACGACGGTTAGGTTTAGGGTTTGAAGTTAGGTTTAGGGCTAAGTTTTGAGGTTAGGTTATGTTTAGGTTTAGAGCTAGGTTCTAGAGTTAGGCGGCGGTTAGGTTTGTGGTTGAGGTTAGGGCTAAGTTTTGAGGTTAGGTTTAGAGCTAGGTTTTTAGACGACGGTTAGGTTTAGAGTTGAGGTTAGGGTTAGGGCTAAGTTTTGAGGTTAGGTTATGGTTAGGTTTAGAGCTAGGTTTTAGGATTAGACGACGGTTAGGTTTAAGGTTAGGTTTCGAGATTTTGCAGACAAAGGCCGATGTCAATAGCTCCGTGTAGGACTTTATTATATCCTACAGAGTGTGGAAAACCACAGGAGAGGGGTGCTAGGTTTAGTCAGTGTTGTGAGTGTATTAGCCTAGTGTGAATTGGTGGTGGGTATGTGTTTTTTATGTGTATTTGTCCGAAGACACACGGGCCGGGTCGGCCATTGGATCCAACGTCGTCCTAGACCCATGGAGGCCTTAATGTATGTATGTATGTATCTATATATATATATATATTTTTTTTTTTTTTTTTTTTTTTTGTGAGAACTCACCTTGGAGGCCAAATACTCACCTGGGGTCTGTAAGCTGGTCTGACGGCCCCAACGTGTGTGTGTGTGTGTGTGTATGTATGTATGTGTGTGTGTATGTGTGTGTGTGTGTGTGTGTGTGTGTAAGGGAGGGTAATGATGTATTTATACTTATCTATCCATTCTATGCTCCCACCTGATGGGTGTGGATGTGAAGGAAAGCAGAGTGGGGGCGAGCCACTAGACTGAGCAGATCGTCCCCCCTAGCCTGACTGGGCTTAGTTCTGCTCACCTACCCATCCCACAAACCCGATTGACGAGCCGGAGGAAGGGCAGGTGTGTGGAGAGATGAATCAAAGTTTTTACTTAGAGTCAGATAGCGTGCTTGGTCCGATGGCAACTGGCGGGATAGGTTTTTGAAAGAGTACAATGACTCCCCCCATCACAGGGTCTTAACCTGCGTGGTTAGATAGGGAGACAAGGGAAAGGCACTGGCCGACGCATGTTATTGCTACAGCTATCGCTCTGTCAGAACTTTGTATGTATGTAGGTCCCAAATGGGCCTTGAGGAACAAGGAGGTGAGCCACTGAGTTGAGTGAGTCAGTCTCCAAGTTTTAGGATTTTCCTAAGGAAAATCATCAATAATGGGCTCTAATTTGCTCTTAAAAGAAGAGAGTGGAAGTGAAGGAGAGCAGAATGGGAGAGAACTTGTCTCTCTCTTTAACGTTACCATTTTGCTACTGTTATTGTTAACATTATTATTATTATTATTATTATTATTATTATTATTATTATTATTATTATTAGTGTAAAGCATTATTTCTATCAAAGTGCTACACAAGTGAAATTGGGAAGCTAACATGGTGTGGGTGCAGTGTGGTGCATGATGTGCTGTCGTGTGGTCGGTGCTAGCCACCAGTAGAAGACTTGGCCCCATTTAAGGTCTGTATGTATTAGGATTAGGCGATGGTTAAGTTTGGGGTTAAGGTTAGGGTTAGGGCTAGGTTTTGAGATTAGGTTACGGTTAGGTTTAGAGCTAGTTTTTAGACGACGGTTAGGTTTAGGGTTTGAGGTTAGGTTTAGGGCTAAGTATTGAGATTAGGTTATGATTAGGTTTAGAGCAAGGTTTTAGAGATAGGCGACGGTTGAGGTTAGGTTTAGGGCTAAGTTTTGAGATTAGGATACGGTTAGGTTTAGGGCTAGTTTTTAAATGACGGTTAGGTTTAGGTTTTGAAGTTAGGTTTTAGGGCTAAGTTTTGAGGTTAGGTTATGTTTAGGTTTAGAGCTAGGTTTTAGAGTTAAGCGACGGTTAGGTTTGTGGTTGAGGTTAGGGCTAAGTTTTGAGGTTAGGTTTAGAGCTAGGTTTTTAGACGACGGTTAGGTTTAGAGTTGAGGTTAGGGTTAGGGCTAAGTTTTGGGTTAGGGTTAGGGTTAGGGTTAGGTTTTTGAAAGAGTACAATGACTCCCCCCATCACAGGGTCTTAACCTGCGTGGTTAGATAGGGAGACAAGGGAAAGGCACTGGCCGACGCATGTCATTGCTACAGCTATCGCTCTGTCAGAACTTTGTATGTATGTAGGTCCCAAATGGGCCTTGAGGAACAAGGAGGTGAGCCACTGAGTTGAGTGAGTCAGTCTCCAAGTTTTAGGATTTTCCTAAGAAAGAGGATGTGTTCATTTATGTAATTAATTAATTAATTAATTAATTATGCATTCATTCATTCACACATTCATTCAATTATTTATTTATTATTTAAAAAGAATTAATTTTATAATTAATGGTTTATTTAAGGTTGTTAAACAAACACTTTAAGAATTTCAGGACACATCATCAGCAGTGCACCTCAGGCTCAACGGGTGTTTCGGCCTTTGATCACTGAACACCCTCCTCTGAGGCGGCCAGCCGTAGGTGGATCAAGCCTCGGCTTGTGTCCCATGTCCAATCAGAAGCTAACTAATGCTAATGCTAATGAACTCCCCGTATGGGTGGAGTCATTGAACTATTTTGCCTATTAACCTATTTTATCTATCTATTTATTTGTCTACAATGGGCTCTAATTTGCTCTTAAAAGAAGAGAGTGGAAGTGAAGGAGAGCAGAATGGGAGAGAACTTGTCTCTCTCTTTAACGTTACCATTTTGCCACTGTTATTGTTAACATTTTTATTATTATTATTATTATTAGTGTAAAGCATTATTTCTATCAAAGTGCTACACAAGTGAAATTGGGAAGCTAACATGGTGTGGGTGCCGTGTGGTGCAGTGTGGTGCATGATGTGCTGTCGTGTGGTCGGTGCTAGCCACCAGTAGAAGACTTGGCCCCATTTAAGGTCTGTTGGCCCCAGACCACCGCCCTGCGTGCTGTCCTAGTGGACCCAGGGAGGCCGGCTACAAACCTCACCCAGCCGAGAATGTCACTTGTTAACACCGCAAGGTTTCCCGAGACATTCTGGCAGGGTCGACGAACAGGTCCGCGAACGAGTCCAACGCTGTCCTAGTAGACCCACGGAGGCCAAAAACTCACCTTGGAGGGTTAGGGTTAGGGTTAGGGAGTTAGGGTTAGGTTTTGAAAGGGTACAATGACTCCCCCCATCACAGGGTCTTAACCTGCGTGGTTAGATAGGGAGACAAGGGAAAGGCACTGGCCGACGCATGTTATTGCACTGCTATCGCTCTATCAGAATTTTTGTTTCCATTTAGACCACACTGGGATTTCTTTAAGGTTTGTGCAAAAGGAAGCGAGCCACCTGGTTGAGTCGGTCAATCTCCTGTATCGTATCAAAGGTTTTTAAGTTTTCTTGTGACCTTATTAGGAAGAAGTTGTTCATGGATGAAAGTTTTTCCGAAGGAGAGATCTAAAATAAGAGAGAGTCTCAAAAAAGGAGGATACTCTGTCTCTTTTTAGCTGCTGCCAAAATTGGTTCTCGTTTTGAGCGGTTTTTTCGCTGCCTACTATGTTCCGAATTGTAAAAATGAGAAGTTAAAAGTAAAAATAGGGATCTAAAATAAGAGAGAGCCTCTGAAAGGGAGGATACACTCGTCAATTCAGGGTATAATTTTGTTAGCAACGCTACTTAAGACATTTACAATGCGAAAAGAGTAAACGGAAGTAAGACGTAAAATTGGGAAGCTAAAAGTAAAAATAGGGATCTAAAATAAGAGAGAGCGCCTGAAAAGGATACACTCCCCTATTTTAACCAACGTCAATTCTGGGTATGTTTTTGTTAGCAACGCTACTTAGGCAAAATTTACTGAGCCATTAACAATGCGGAAAAAAGGAAACGTTCCGCTGACTTCTATGTTCTAAATGGGAAATTAGCAGCGCTACTTAAGCAAAATTTACTGACCCATTAACAGTGCAAAAAGAGGAAACGTTTCGCTGACTACTATGTTCTAAATTGTAAAATTGGGAAATCAAAAGTAAAAATAGGGACCTAAAATAAGAGAGAGCCTCTGAAAAGGAGGATACACTCACCTATTTTAGCTAATGTCAATTCTGGGTATGATTTTGTTAGCAACGCTACTTAAGACATTTACAATGCGAGAAGAGAACCCGGAAGTAAGCCGTAAAATCGGGAAGCTAAAGGTGAAAATCGGGATCTAAAATAAGAGAGAGCCCCTAAAAAGGAGGATACACTCCCCTATTTTAGCCAAGGTCAATTCTGGGTATAATTTTGTTAGCAACGCTACTTAAGCCATGTAGTGGAAATTTTTACTTTAGAGAAGAACACATGAATCTGTCCTTCTAGGCTTCTGTACTTCCCATGGCTGGTAGTTATTGTGACTAGAGATTTCAGTTGTTTCTTTCTAAAACTGCATTTAATCAGAGCTTTCCCATGAGACCTTTTCTGTTCCCGTGGGATTAGCTTGGTCAGAAGATGAACAGGCGATGCTTCTAAGCCAATGGTGGATGATGTTTTGGTTTTACATGTCCTGTTTATTTTATTCCTGTCTATAAAATGCTGGTGTTATCAATAATGGTGGCCCTTCCTCTCTGATTTTACACGTAGAGTGTTGGGTCCTTCTGCAAAGCTGAAAACAATAAACCGTGAAAACCTTTATACTCTTGCCCGTGCCTGTTGGTGTGATATTTTTATGCTTTAATTCTCTCGAACCTCAAAACTTCCACAACAGGCTGGCGTTGTCGGCAGGATTCCGCGTTTGAGAGTCGACTTCGGGGATTCCCGGGGAGGCTTGCAGCGCTCGAGCCTTGAAGGCTGTTAACTTCACCTCGACCGCAAAATTGGCTATGAGCGTGAGAGGACTCGGGAGTTCACCGTGAGCCGCCTCAACGCTGGAATCAAAAGTACTTGGATGTGTGGAAGGTGAGAGAATCTATTTTTATTTGTGTTAAAGAACACTGATTAATCTGCTAAAGTTGTAAGGGTTTTATTTTGAAAACCATAGTTGAATTCATTAGTGTTGAATAGTGAATATTGTTGGTTGTCTCTGTGTAGAAAGTGCTGTAAAGACAGGATTTAAACCTGGATCTGTCGACAGGTCAGTGACCTGGATAGGCACCTAGTGCAAGGCCTAAAAAACAAAAGTAAAGCACGGCACTAATCTGGGATTAGGTGCTAAAGGTGTCTTGTTTGCGAGGTTTTGAGAAAACCCGCCGCTAAGAGCTGACGAGCTCGGTGTAGACTCTCCGGAGAGCAAAGCAGGTTTGGGGAAAAGAGAAAAGGCCAAAACAAAAGATAACACACACACACAGCACAGGCTTTCTGGTGCAGAGACTGTCAACAATAAACTAAGATAGTCATGGGCAACAGTATTTCTAAGAGCATGCTCAATAAAAACCCAGTGTGTGTCATTGGACCTAATGTGAATTATATGAGAAATAATTATGGTCCTGATTCTGTGTCACAATTGCTGCGGTGGGTGACGGAGTGTGGCTTCCCAGATGGCGGCAGTTTTAGCTTGAAGCAGTTAGATTTGCTGAAAGGTAACCTGACCCAAATGGAGAGAGATAATGTTGGGAAGAAGAAGAAGAGCAGGGTAGAAATAAACTGGACAGCTTTTCACTTGTGGAAGTTAGAGGCTGAAAAAAGGTTTCAAAAAGCACAATGTACTCCAAAGAGAGCATCTATACAATATGTACAGAATACACAAAGTACAATAAGTAACTCACAAAGTCTCCAGTGTCTTAAGTCTTTTTCAGATGATCCCGACCTGGATGGACCGCCTCCTCGACCACGTCTGGCAGCGGCTGCGTCATGTCGACAGGTGTGCGCAGATCCGGAGCCAGCTCGTGTGGAGCCGAAGGAGAGTCCACTGCCTCCACCGAAGGCAGTTAAGGCTGACCCACCCTCTCCACCGATCGCGGATCGTACACGCCAGAAAGACAAGCAAAAGGAGACTACGGATCTTGAACCTGTCAGAGAAGAGGCTTCGATTCCAGAGGTCAACGAGAAACTTCAGAGTGTGATTACAATGCCCATGGTGGAAGTAGCAGGGCCGGATGGAGACCCTATGTTAGTACACCGTCCGTGGACACTAAAGGACATTGAGCATGCTCATGAGCACCTCCCTGACCCGAGAGAAGTGGGGGGGAAAAAGTTTGGTGTGGAGTTGGAACGTTTCTGCAAAGAATTTCGTCCCACCTCTCTTGAACTGAGGCGCCTGCTGGGAAGAAAACTAGCATCTGACATAACGCGGATTAAGTATGAATGGCCGGATGAAAATCTGTGCATGAGACATCCAGATCATGAGAGCGGGAGGAATGCGACGTACTATAACTTCGTAACGGAATTACGTGAAGCGTGTTATGAAGCTTTTCCAGTGAAGATGGATATGACAAAGATTGCGCTGTGCAAACAACAGGACAGCGAGACAGTTGCGCAATATCTTCATCGCCTCACGGAAGTACACAACGCGCACAGCGGCCTTACTGCCCCCGAGAATATGAGTGAGGGGGTAGTGACCGCATACGAGGCGCATTTGAGAAACAGTTTCATGAATGGACTGATTCCGGAAATATCTGACAAGGTGAAAAACCTATGCATCACGTGGGACACTGGAAAGCTGAGCCTTATCGAACAACATGCTCTGCATGCGGAAAAGCTGCTCACACAAGCCAAGCAAGATCAGGGAAAAAAGAGAGAAGAACAAACACACAAAGTTCAGCTGACGATGATGCAAGCCATGACGAGATCTCATACACAATGGAGAGGGACTTCCACATATCGAGGAAGAGGGCGATATCGAGGAAGGGGGAGAGGAAGAGGAAGAGCCAGAGGCGGAAAAGAAAAAGGGGGAGAGAGTGGATGTTTTGTTTGCGGAGGACAAGATCACTGGGCAAGGGAATGCCCTAAGAGACATGATGAGGAAACTGCATGACCATCAACATCTCAGGTCGAGGAGGTCAGTCCTGAAGGGATGGGTGAGTCAAAATCTTTGATGCTATGCAATGAGGAAATGCTTCAGCTAACTTCTGATTCCGACTTAAATTTTAAGGTTTTGAATGCTATTGATTTTCTTGAAAAGAAATATACTCCACAAGGCACATATGCAAAATACAGTTTAGATGCCTACAAGCACATGCCAGTGCACACATTGAATGTAGAAGGGAAAGACATTTTGTTTTTAGTAGATTCTGGTGCAGGAAACTCTGTGATCAAATTACATGAGTTGAGTGAGATGCCAGAAATGAGTAGTAGATCCCTGAATTCAGTTGGAGCGTCTGGGATTATCGTGAAAGAAAAATTTACAGCACCCTTAAGGTGTGTTGAGAATAACCAACAGTCATTCACATTTTCTTTTCTGCTTTCTGAATGCTGCCCGATTAATTTGATGGGCAGGGATTTGATCTGCAAATTGGGAATAAACCTAATTAGCACCCCAAACGGATTAAAAGTGTGTAGAAGTCAAATAGGTGAATTTCAGGGCGTTAAGTGGGACCCCAGACCTCTGTTGTATGTGTATGAGTGGGAACTCAGCACCTCTTCTGTGAATTCAGTGAATCAAGCACTCTTGGATAAGGCCTATGATGTTACTAACCCTACACGCACACAATACATGAACACACATGATCTGCACTGCACAGCACACACACACACAGGGCCTGATGTAGTTTATGAACAAGAGTGGTTTGAAATGCAGCCAAAAGCTGATGTGTTGTTACTGACAAAGTTGTATTGGGATAATTACAGATGTACTGCAGAAGTGAATCTTTCTAGTATAAATGTGAAGCCGTGGAAGGCCCATCCGTTCACTATAGAGAATTCACACCCACATGTGTCTTTATCAAAAGGTGAAACAGAGAAATGGGAAGATTTAGGGATGTGGACATTAAAATGTGTGAAAGCTGATGATTGGAAACCCAGTTCAGATCCCACAGTGTTGTACAGCGAGAAAACTAAATCCTATTGCATGCACTTGAATTGGATAGCTTTTGTTGACAGAACAGTTGAGATAATGCCACAGGCAGACACAGATGTACTGAAAACAATGTGGCAAATGACACACATTTCTGGGGAAGATCCCCGATTACAAGCAGTTCCTAGAGAACTTTGGGCAACAGGGAAATATGATGTAGGTCTGATCAAAAATTGTGCACCGGTGCAGATAACACCTAAATCGGATTACAGACCTTGCAAAACTCAGTACCCCTTAAAGCCAGAGGCTATTAGGGGTATCACACCAGTGTTTAATTCACTGCTTGAATCTGGAGTGATTGTGCCATGTGAAACCTCCCCAGTGAGAACACCTATTTTTCCAGTGAGGAAACCTAGGCCTCTGGGTGAACCAGAGGAGTGGCGTTTTGTCCAAGATTTGCAAGTAGTGAATGATGCAGTAATTCCAAGAGCTCCAAATGTGCCAAACCCCCACACAATCTTGTCTCAGATTCCACCAGAAAGCAAGTGGTTTTCTGTGGTAGACTTAGCTAATGCTTTTTTCAGTGTACCAGTTCATCCAGACAGCCAGTTTTGGTTTGCGTTTTCTTTCAATGGAAAGCCGTACACTTTTACCAGATTGTGTCAGGGATTTTGCGAATCTCCAACTATTTACAATGAAGCTCTTAAAAACAGTCTTGAATCTCTGACGCTGACCCCAGGGTCAGCAATTCTTCAATATATGGACGACTGCATGATTGCAGCGCCATCTAAAGAGCAATGTGAAAAAGACACTATTGCGTTACTTTGTCATCTAGCGGAGGAAGGTCACAAGGCGAGCTTATCAAAGCTGCAGTTTGTAAAACAGCAAGTGAAATTCTTGGGGCATCTGATATCAGAACAAGGCAAAACTATTGAGCAGAACAGAGTTGCAGCAATACAAAACATTCCAAAGCCTAACACAAAAAAACAACTGATGTCATTTCTAGGCATGTGCTCTTATTGTAGGACTTTCATACCAAACTATGCAGTCCTCGAAGCACCTTTGAGCGCAATTGCTCATGGGAAAGGCCTACAGGCCCACAGTGCACTGACTTGGACACCAGAGGCAGAAAAAGCCTTCGTAGATTTGAAAATGGCTTTACAAACCACCCCAACATTAGGGATTCCAGATCCAAACGAATTGTTTGTACAAACAGTTGATGAAAAAAGTAGTTGTATGACATCAGTGCTATTACAAAATCATGGTGGGAAAATGAGACCAGTAGCCTACTTCTCTGCTAAATTGGATCCAGTAGCGGCAGGCCTGCCAATGTGTTTAAGAGCAGTAGCAGCAGCTGAGAAAGCGGTTAATGCTTCTAGAGATATTGTGGGATACAGTGAACTAACTCTTTTGGTCCCACATGCAGTGTCGCTTCTTCTTCTTGAACAGAAAACAGCACATATGTCTGCGGCACGTTGGCTGCGATATCACACTATTTTGCTTGACATGCCAAATGTGAAAGTAAAACGCTGTACTGTGTTAAACCCTGCAACTCTTCTCCCTACAGAAGCAGATGGAGAACCACACAATTGTGTTGCGGTTGTAAATGAAATTTGCAGTCCTAGGTCTGATTTGCAGGAAACGCCTTTGCAGAATCCAGATCTTGAGTTTTTTGTGGATGGATCAGCCTTCAGAGATCAGAAAACAGGCCGCAACTGCGTGGGGTATGCAGTAGTGACACAACATGAAACGGTTAAAGCAGAATCATTACCGGTGCATCTCTCTGCGCAGGCAGCCGAATTAGTTGCTTTAACAACAGCATGCAGGTTAGCAGGAGACAAAACTGTCACCATTTATACTGACAGTAGATATGCATTTGGGGGTAGTACATGATTTTGGTACATTGTGGAAAAACAGAGGTTTCCTGACCTCTTCAGGTAAAGCAATCACGCACAATGGCCTGATTTCTGAACTCCTGGATGCAATCCTGTTGCCAAAATCTATTGCCATATGTAAGTGTGAAGCACACACTGGGAAACATGACCCCATTTCACAGGGCAATGCGCAAGCGGATGCAGCAGCAAAATCAGCTGCGCAGAAACTGATTTTTTCGTCAGAGAACGACGAAACTTTGTGTATGTTGCAAATATGTACTCCCACAGCAGATCTCAAAGATCTTCAATCACAGTCTACAGCCCAAGAAAGAGCCACATGGAGGAAAGCAGGAGGTGTGGTAAGAGATGGGGTTTGGTACGGCCCTGATGACAAGCCATGTTTGCCAAAGAAATTGTTTCAATTCTATGCTAAATTGGCGCATGGCCAAGACCATGCGTCAAAAGGGGGGATGTATAACAGTGTCTCCAGATACTGGCACACTAAGGGCTTTGCAAACTATTCCCAGAAGTTTTGTGAGAAATGTATAGTGTGTGCAACAAACAACATTGGCCGAGGCGTTAAAGTCTCCCAGAGCACCCATCCTCCGCCACAGCGACCATTTGAACACCTTCAGATGGACTTTATTGAACTGACACCCAGTGAAGGCAAAAAATACTGTTTGGTGATAGTGGACATGTTCTCTAAGTGGGTGGAAGCTTTCCCCACTTCCAAACAGGATGCAAGTGCAGTAGCTAAAGCACTCCTGTCTGAAATTATTCCTCGTTGGGGAATCCCTGACAAAATCAGTAGTGACAATGGGACTCCATTTGTAAACCAAGCACTTCGACGGGTGGGAGAGTACTTGGGTATAGATCTCAGACAACACTGTGCGTACCACCCTGCCAGCGGAGGGGCGGTGGAGCGAGAAAATGGTACGCTAAAGAATAAATTGGCCAAGTGCTGTGATGAAACAGGTCTATCATGGGTAAAGGCCCTTCCCATTGTGTTATTATACATGAGAACGAGAACTAGAGGGAGAGTGAATTTAAGCCCATTTGAGATACTGTTTGGCAGACCCCCAAATACAGGAATTGAGCCTGGACACACACCCAGATTAACCACAAGCCAATGTGAAGATGAAATGCTGTGTTATTGTGCAAACTTGTCCTCTGTTTTGTCTCAAATCCATAAGCAGGTGAAGGAAGCACTGCCTAAGGTGACGCAAACAGATCTGCACAGTCTCAAACCAGGTGACTGGGTGGTGGTGAAGGATTTCAGGAGGAAAAGCTGGAGAGCCAGGCGGTGGCTGGGACCATTTCAGGTACTTCTGACCACGCAGACTGCGGTGAAGGTTGCAGAGAGAGCAACGTGGATTCACGTTAGCCATTGTAAGCGGGTTCCTGAGCCAGAGGAAAAACCAACACCCGACAGCTGCAAAGAGGAATGAGAAGGGGCATCAGGGCACACGGTGACGTGCTAGTAACCTCTCCCGTGAGCTCCAACTGACTTTCCACGACGCGTATAGTGTCTGAGTCAGAAGAAAAACCCTGATACAACGCAGCAGCCGACACCGAGAAGGAGCAGCGTCATCTGAAGGAGTAACATTGACACACACACACACATATGAATGTAAACACAAATGTAAATGAAATTAATGAACTGAAAGAGGTAAATTTGAAAGACACTTACGACAGCAGATGACGACGGCATTACACATTTACGACAGCCAGACTCCCATACAAACACAAATATAAGACCTGACTTCTACAATCGATCAACATTGATGAGTAAAAGCTCCTGTTAAGATGAGGAGCCATTTTGACTATCACCCAAGAGTTTTAGGGATCATTGGCATCCTTATGATCTGCCTGTTAATTAGAGGGAATGCAGAAAAGACTTCCACCTTTGGTAGAAGTCGCAGAGACGTGCATGAAAACACTTATTGGCAATTTGCCAACTACACTGCCAAAATGATCACAAATGAGTCTTGTTATGTGTGTATGATTCTCCCCACAGCTGCGAGTAAACACACAATGATCCCCATGAAAAGTAATGGTAGTGAATTGAAAGCCATAGCCCAATACTGTAGAAATTCTTACTGCATGTGGAAGCAGGATGCTTATAGAGTCCAGAATGGCACACATTTGAGTCTGGTGATAAATTCACCGGCCTCCCTGTGGTGTGAAGCTGGAGGTCCTGGGAGGACTGATTTAACTGGTACCACCATATGTCTACGAACTCTAATGCGTGTGACAAAACGAACATTCAAAGTAAACCAAACAAGAGTTAACACATTTGTTGCACAGCCTCCTCCTAAATTGAACTACACACACTGTTTTGTAGGTACAGGAAACATACCGTTAGGTAATATTGCCAGCCGTAGGTGCACTCATTTATATTACCCATATTCTGATGACGGAACCTGCCCACAGGCAGAGTGTTCCCTCATTCATCCATCTGACACTGGCACATTACTCAGGGCTGACGACTGGTACTGGGTCTGTGGTAAAAACGTGTATCTAGCCCTACCCCGTAACTGGGGAGGAGTATGTACTTTAGCAAGGTTTAGGTATCCAGGTGTGGTCATAGCTCACTCACACTCACCAATGAAGCGACCCAAGAGAGAGGTGTCTGATAATGACTTTCCTCCGCCAGAACATAGACTGAAACCTACACTGAGTAAATTCTTTGATTCCTTCTTCCCACAGTATGGGATGACTCAGGTTTGGAATCAACTAGAAGTCACACATTATCGGCTTGCCACTTATATTAACTCCACTAATCGGGCAACCGAAGGCATTAAACAGGAACTCGCGGCCCTTAGATTGACTGCTACACAAAATAGAATGGCCTTAGATATTCTATTAGCTAAAGAGGGAGGTGTATGTGCCCTGATTGGAGATCAATGTTGCACCTTCATTCCCTCGAACGATGACGACCAAGGGTCTATCTCAGATGCACTGCATGATATGCACAAAGTAGCAAACCAAATGAAACGAGACGAACACGGAGATAATAGTTGGGGACTTTGGTATACACTGTTCGGACAGTGGACTCCCTATCTATCAATGATAATCCCAGTGATTGTGGTATTACTCTTATTATGTTTGTTTGGCCCTTGCATATACAAATGCATTCATTACATCATAATGTCCAATCTAACGACCAAACAACTTGTGAAACTAGACGATATTGACGATGACCCTGAATGGAGTCCTCCGTTCAGCGATGACTATTTCACTGAATTTGCCCAGACTGATCCAGAAACAGACAAAGGTGAATACGGACAGTAGAGACTGTGACTTGTAGTGAGGTTACGACTTGATTAATGCTTAATGCTTTGCCTTTAACTGCATATTTCTTATATATACGGGTCCTGTCCCCACAAAAACAGCATATTATCCACTAAAGATCATGTATTTTATGAAGCATTCATGTGAACCCTACAGGGGTAATGATGCGCTGATGTGAGACTTTACATGATTAGCTTAAGATTTAAGTGATTATATTCTAGCTGATTAACAATGTTGTAGATTAAGTAGTTGATTAACAATACTGGTATCGATCGATCATTTAGAGTTTAGATTTTGTTACAGATTAATGATTAGTAAAATTTTGTGTATTGTCCCAGGGACAAAAGGGGGGAATTGTAGTGGAAATTTTTACTTTAGAGAAGAACACATGAATCTGTCCTTCTAGGCTTCTGTACTTCCCATGGCTGGTAGTTATTGTGACTAGAGATTTCAGTTGTTTCTTTCTAAAACTGCATTTAATCAGAGCTTTCCCATGAGACCTTTTCTGTTCCCGTGGGATTAGCTTGGTCAGAAGATGAACAGGCGATGCTTCTAAGCCAATGGTGGATGATGTTTTGGTTTTACATGTCCTGTTTATTTTATTCCTGTCTATAAAATGCTGGTGTTATCAATAATGGTGGCCCTTCCTCTCTGATTTTACACGTAGAGTGTTGGGTCCTTCTGCAAAGCTGAAAACAATAAACCGTGAAAACCTTTATACTCTTGCCCGTGCCTGTTGGTGTGATATTTTTATGCTTTAATTCTCTCGAACCTCAAAACTTCCACAACAGCCATTTACAATGCGAGAAGAGAACCCGGAAGTAAGCCATGAAATCGGGAAGCTAAAGGTGAAAATCGGGATTTAAAATAAGAGAGAGCCCCTGTAAAGGAGGATGCACTCCCCTATTTTAGCCAACGTCAATTCTGGGTATAATTTTGTTAGCAACGCTACTTAAGCCATTTACAATGCGAGAAGAGAACCCGGAAGTAAGCCATGAAATCGGGAAGCTAAAGGTGAAAATCGGGATTTAAGATAAGAGAGAGCCCCTGTAAAGGAGGATGCACTCCCCTATTTTAGCCAACGTCAATTCTGGGTATAATTTTGTTAGCAACGCTACTTAAGACACTTACAATGCGAGAAGAGAACCCGGAAGTAAGCCGTAAACTCGGGAAGCTAAAGGTGAAAATCGGGATCTAAAATAAGAGAGAGCCCCTAAAAAGGAGGATACACTCCCCTATTTTAGCCAACGTCAATTCTGGGTATAATTTTGTTAGCAACGCTACTCAAGACATTTACAATGCGAGAAGAGTACCCGGAAGTAAGTCGTAAAATCGGGAAGCTAAAAGTGAAAATCTATGTTCTAAATGGGAAATTAGCAGTGCGACTTAAGCAAAATTTACTGAGCCATTAACAATGCAAAAAAGAGGAAACGTTTCACTGACTGCTATGTACTAAATGGGAAATTAGCAGCGCTACTTAAGCAAAATTTACTGAGCCATTAACAGTGCAAAAAGAGGAAGCGTTTCGTTGACTACTATCTTCTAATTTGTAAAAATGGGGAATCAAAAGTAAAAATAGGGATCTAAAATAAGAGAGAGCCTCTGAAAAGGAGGATACGCTCACTCATTTTAGCTAATGTCAGTTCTGGGTATCATTTTGTTAGCAACGTCACTTCAAGCAAAGTTTACTGAGCTATTAACAATGCAAAATGGGAATTAAGATTTTTTGTGACCTTATTAAAAAAAGTTGTTTACTTATTTCATTTTTTCAAAATTACAGTTTTGACACTTTACTGGTTTATTTTAAAAGGATTTTAAGATTGCTTTTAACTAAATTTTAGGACACATCATCAGTAGTGCACCTCAGGATCGCAGGGTGTTTCGGCCGTTAGTCACTAGACACCCTCCCCTGAGGCGGCCAGCCGTAGGTGGATCAAGCCTCGGCTTGTGTCCCATGCCCAATCAGGAAGTGGCCGTTTCTAAAGCTAAAGCTAACTATCTGATCTATAGTGAATAAGTTGTTAAGCTATTAACCTATTTGACCTATTTTACCTAATCTATTTGTTGATTTTTCTAAAATAGAAAGGTTTCCAAAGGAGGAATCTAAAATAAGAGAGAGACACAGAAAAGGAGGATACTCCGTCTCACTTTAGCTACTGCCAAAGTTGGTTATTGTGCTGAGCGTTCTTTTCCGCTGACTACTACGTTCCGAACTGTAAAAATGAGGAGCTAAGAGTAAAAATAGGGATCTAAAATAAGAGAGAGCCTCTGAAAGGGAGGATACACTCACCTATTTTAGCTAACGTCAATTCTGGGTATAATTTTGTTAGCAACGCTACTTAAGACATTTACAATGCGAAAAGAGAAAACGGGAATGAGACGTGAAAAGCTAAAAGTGAAAATAGGGACCTAAAATAAGAGAGAGCCCCTAAAGGAGGATACACTCCCCCATTTTAGCCATCGTCAATTCTGGATATAATAATAATTTTTTAACTGAGTCATTAACAATGCAAAAAGAGGAAACGTTCTAGACTGTTAAAATTGGGAAATTAGCAGCGCTACTTAAGCAAAATTTACTGAGCCATTAACAGTGCAAAAAAAGGGGGAAAACGTTTCACTGACTACTATGTTCTAAATTGTAAAAATGGACTAAAATAAGAGAGAGCCACTGAAAGGGAGGATACACTCACCTATTTTAGCTAACGTTAATTCTGGGTATAGCTTTGTTAGCAACGCTACCTAAGCCAAATTTTACTGAGATATTTACAAAGTAAAAAGAGAGAACGGGAATGAGACTTAAAATTGGTAAGCTAAATAGGGATCTAAAATGAGAGAGAGCCCCTAAAATGGAGGATACACTCTCCCATTTTAGCCAAGTTAGCAACGCTACCTAAGCCAAATTTTACTGAGATATTTACAGAGTAAAAAGAGAACGGGAATGAGACTTAAAATTGGTAAGCTAAATAGGGATCTAAAATAAGAGAGAGCCCCTAAGAAGGAGGATACACTCTCCCATTTTAGCCAACGACGCTACTTTAAGCAAAATTTGCTGAGCCATTAACAATGCAAAAAGAGAAAACGGGAAGCCAACAAGGTGTGGGTGCAGTGTGATGCACAATGGACTGTTGTATGGTCGGTGCTAGCCACCAAAAGAAGACTCGGCCCCATTTAAGGTCTGTTGGCCCCAGACCACCGCCCTGCGTGCTGTCCTAGTGGACCCAGGGAGGCCGGCTACTTACCTCACCCTGCCCAGAATGTCTCTTGTTAACACCGCAAGGTTTCCCGAGACACCCGAGCAGAGTCTGCGACTAGGTCTACCAACTAACAGATTCCTAATTCTATCACCCGGGCACCCCGTCACGGATATTGTGAGATATCCAGGGTGCCTGGTTGGGCCCTGACCAAGCATCCCTTCGTTAACACTGCAAGGTATCCAAGATGCATGGTCTGTCCCTGTCTAGCTAAACCAGGGGTCCGGAGTTCGATGTGCAATACACCGTCCCGGATGGCCCTGGTCGGGTAGCATCCCAGCGGATGACTTCCTTACAAATTCCTCCCCACAAGGAGTTGGAATTCTTCAGGAAGCAATCAAGCTTCTACTGGGTTGGTTCCCCAAGGGTAGGGCATACGCCAGCGGATTGATTCCTTACCTTATTCCAAAGCCAACGCTTCCAGAATACCTTCAGGAATAATCAGGCTTCTACTAGCGAAGCCGCCCCGACTTGGATTCCTGCTGTCTGAGTTAGGCAGGTGGTGTAAATGTCCCGTTTTTCAGGTGAGGGTAGATTTTTTAGTAAGTTCAAATTTGGTATTTTTGGACACAAAAGATCATGGTGATCGTGAGGAAAAAAACGGCATGTCGATAGCTCGAACGGTTCCCGAGATATTTGCATTTAAAGTGGGGAATCTTTAATCTTTATATTAACCAATCTTTATATGATGAAAACAGAACAATTTTTCTATTACACTTGGATTAATTTTTTCTTTTACCAAATGAATTTATTTGTATTGTTAACATGAAAATCATTCATAATTTGCTTTGTTTTCCATTTTAACATATTTATTATTCTATTTTTGTTAATCTTTAGCAGTTAAGATTGGGATGGGGACCGGAGCGTGGTTGGGTTTTAGGGTTAAGGCTGGGGTCAGGGCCAGAGCTGGGGGCCCGGATTAGGTCGGGTTTGGGCTGTGGTTAGGGTTAGGGATGGTTATTTATGTGTTTTTATGTATTTTTATGTCCGTACTTACCTGTTCCAGAACTTACCTGTCCCGTTTACCGAAAATTACCTTATTACCTTTTACTTACCTTGTACCTATCATTTTCATATTATAGTTGTTGTTATCACATACTTAGGGTTAGGACAGGATGGGGGCCGGGGTGTGGTTAGGGTTGAGGTTAGGGTTGGGGGCTGGGGTTAAGGTTAGGTTTTTGGGCTATAGTTGGGGCTGGGGCTGGCGTTAGGTTTCGGGGGGAGGGGGGGGGTTTGGGTCAAGGCGCCAGGCTAGGATAAAGGTGTTAATAATGGTTTTGGCGCCTGAAATTAGTGGTGCGGTATTGTGTAGTGTAATGTATGTGTAATGTATGTGTGGTGGCATTATATTTTTGTCCGCACTTACCTGATCCTGTCCTTTGTAATTTAGTGGAGAATCAGCAGTCATGTGTTAGGGTTGAGTTAGAGTTAGGTTTTAGGGTTTGGGTTAGGGTCATACTCCTGTCCTTTTACAATGAGACAGTGGGTTTAGGGGTTAGGGTGGGGGCCCAAGGAAGGGTTGGGTTAGGGGCCGCATTGAAGGGTGTACGTGGTGTTATTATAATATTTTAATTTTTGTCTGTACTTACCCGTTACCGAACTTACCTGCCCAGTTTATAATCGGTTACGGTTAGGGTTGGGGTTGTGTTTACGTACTACTGTCCTATTTACGTTGAAGCGGTAGGGTTAGGGTTGGGGTGGGGGTTCGAATAAAGGGTCGCATTGAGTACTAGTGAGAGGGGGATGTAGGTTCGGGTTAGGTTTAGGGTGGGGGCTCGAGTAAGGGTAGGGTTGGGTTTGTCTGTACTTACCTGTTTCCGAACTTACCTGTCCTGTTTATTGGCGGTCTAGGGTTAGGGGTAAGGGGTTTAGGTACTATTATCTACTCCAAGATGATGTAATAGGAATCCTGTGTCTGCTAGAACCCTTCTGTACGCCTCTCAGCATCTGCTATCTTTATGTTCATATCTGCATCCAAGAGCAGGTTTTCAGCCTGTGGATTGGGGTTAGGGGTTAGGGGTTAGGGTTATGTTTACGTGCTGCCGTCCTTGTACGTTGAACAATAGGGTTAGGTTTAGAGGTAGGGTGGAGGCTCGAGTAAGGGTAGGGTCAGGGTCATAGGGTGCACTTCATGTCAGCAACGTAATCATCAGAGATCGGCAGCCTGCTGAAATTGGGAAGTTGGCGGGTGGTGTCAGACACGATCGTGAGGGTCATGGTCACAATAACTGTGAAGTGTAGGTTAGGGTTAGGGTTGGGGTAAGGGGACTAGAGTACGGGTAGGGGCCGTGTGTGTGGTGTTATTTAATTTTGGTCTGTACTTACCTGTTCCAGAACTTGGTTAAGGTTAGGGATAGGGACAGGGTTAGGGGTAGGCCAGGGCCAGGGCTAGGCCGGGGTGTTAGGGTCAGGGTTTGGGGCCAGGGCCAGGGCCAGGGCCGGGGATTAGGGTTAGGGTAAGGGGGCTCGAGTACGGGTAGGGGCCGTGTGGAAGGGTGTTTGTGATGTTTTTGTCTGTACTTACCTGTTCCAGAACTTGGTTAAGGTTAGGGACAGGGTTAGGGGTAGGTCGGGGCTAGGGCCAGGGCCAGGCTGGGGCGTTAGGGTGGGGTTGGGGATTAGGGTTAGGGTAAGGGGGCTCGAGTACGGGTAGGGGCCATGTGGAAGGGTGTGTGTGGTGTTTTTGTCTGTACTTACCTGTTCCAGAACTTGGTTAAGGATAGGGTTAGGGGTAGGTTAGGGTTAGGGTTAGGGCTAGGTTGGGGCGTTGGGTTAATCTCCACGGTTACCATCAGTGAGAGATACGTTTAAAACTAGATTTTAGCCTTTAGAGCCAAAACGTAACGTTTAGGGAATTTTGGGGCCAAGGTTGGTTAAGTTTAAGGTTTGGAAGTCGGATTAGCGCAGCGGTCCGAATTGGAGGTTATCAGTTAAGGTTAGGGTGAAGGTTAGGTTTAGGGCTAGGTTTTAGGGTTAGGTTTAAGATAAAGGTTATGTTTAGGGCTAGGTTTTAGGATTAGGCGACGGTTAGGTTTAAAGCTAAGTTTTAGGCGACGGTTAGGTGTAGGGCTAAGTTTTAAGATTAGGTTACGACGGTTAGTTTTAGGGTTTGAGGTTAGGTTTGGGGCTAGGTTTTTTGAGAGTAGGATATGGTTAGGTTTAGAGCTAGGCTTTAGGATTAGGTGACGGTTAGGTTTAGGGTTTGAGGTTAGGTTTAGGGCCAAGTTTTAAGATTAGGTTATGGTTAGGTTTAGAGCTATGTATTAGGATTAGGCGACGGTTAAGTTTGGGGTTAAGGTTAGGGTTAGGGCTAGGTTTTGAGATTAGGTTACGGTTAGGTTTAGAGCTAGTTTTTAGACGACGGTTAGGGTTAGGGTTAGGGTTAGGGGTTAGGGTTAGGGTTAGGTTTTTGGAAACGTACAATGACCCCCCCATCACAGGGTCTTAACCTGCGTGGATGTAGCGGGAGCCAAGGGTGAGGCACTGGCCGGCGCATGTTATTGCACAGCTATCGCTCTGTCAGACTTTTGATGTATTTTTTAAAAGAAATAATAACAGAGAGGTGAGCCACTGGAGTGAGTGGGTCAGTCTCCAAGTTAAAGATTTCTTTAGAGAGAGATTAAATGTGTTCTTTTAGTTATTTATTTGTTTATTTATTTATTTATTTATTTATTCATTGTTTTAATTATTTATTTATTTGTAAATTTTTGGAAAAAAAATTTTTTTTATTTTTTTAATTACTGGTCACAAATATTTAATGAATTTAGGACACATCATCAGCAGTGCACCTCAGGCTCAACGGGTGTTTCGGCCTTTGATCACTGAACACCCTCCTCTGAGGCGGCCAGCCGTAGGTGGATCAAGCCTCGGCTTGTGTCCCATGTCCAATCAGAAGCTAACTAATGCTAATGCTAATTAACTCCTCCGTATGGGTGGAGTCATTGAGCTATTTTGCCTATTAACCTATTTTCCCTATCTATTTATTTGTTTATAATGGGCTCAAATATGTTTTTAAAAGAGAGTGGAAACGAAGGGGAGCAGAATGGGAGAGAGCTTATCCTTATCCTAAATGCTACCACTTTGCTATTGTTATTGTTAACATTATTTGAGTATTATTTCTATCAAAGTGCTAACCTGAACATTTTCTAAAATGTAGTGAGGAAAACAGAAAGCTAACATGGTGTGGGTGCAGTGTGGTGCATGATGTGCTGTCGTGTGGTTGGTGCTAGCCACCAGTAGAAGACTTGGCCCCATTTAAGGTCTGTTGGCCCCAGACCACCGCCCTGCGTGCTGTCCTAGTGGACCCAGGGAGGCCGGCTACAAACCTCACCCAGCCGAGAATGTCACTTGTTAACACCGCAAGGTTTCCCGAGACATTCTGGCAGGGTCGACGAACAGGTCCGCGAACGAGTCCAACGCCGTCCTAGTAGACCCACGGAGGCCAAAAACTCACCTTGGAGGCCGTATACTCACCTAGGGTCTGAGAACTGGATCGACGCACCCGGGAGGCGTTGCAGGGGCACTGGCCGAGCACCTCTTCGTTAACACCGCAAGGTATCCGAGATGCTCGGTTCGTTCCCTTTTCCTAGCTAAACCAGGGGTCCAGAGTGCAATGCAAAAAGCATCACCCCCAGATGGCCCTGGGCGGGTAGCAACCCAGCGGATGGCTTCCTTACGAATTCCAAAATGAAATTTTTCAGAAAGACATCAAGCTTCTACTAGGTTGAGTCCCCAAGGGTTGAGCGTACATCAGCGGATTCTACCCTACGTTATTCCAAGGCTGTCACCGATGGAATAGTTTCGGGAAAAATCAGGCTTCTACTGATGTAGCCGCCCCCCAGCTCGAATCTCTATGGATCAAGCTGAAATCATGTGCCTAAAATGAACCTCTTTCACCAGGAGGGTAGATTTTTAAAAATTGTCGATATGTCGATAGCCCAAACGGTTGCTGAGATATTCGCGTTTAATTCTGCTCTTTTTACAAGAACCAGAATGCATTGCTGTGCATGAAAAATTAGGCGCGGCCCATCGAAGAATGTCGCCATCTGGTGCATAAACTAGGTAATTACATGCATTTTGGATTAGGTATAAAGAATATAGGTATATTTATAATTATAAATGCATAAATAGGTAAATATAAATATATAAAATTTAATAAATAATTTTTTTATATAAAGTACATTTTAAATCAATTAAGGCTTAATTATTTCCCAAATTATTTTAACTAAACAATCAATACTACATTAAATTAATCTGACAATTTATTTTAATTAATTAATGTAATTAAATTTTTAATTCAACCAATTTAGTTAACTGATTTGGTTCAATTTAGGCAATCAAGCTTAAGGCTTAATTACTTCCCAAATTATTTTAACTCAACAATCAATACTAAATTAAATTAATCTGACGGTTAGGTGTAGGGCTAAGTTTTAAGATTAGGTTACGACGGTTAGGTTTAGGGTTTGAGGTTAGGTTTGGGGCTAGGTTTTTTGAGATTAAGATATGGTTAGGGTTAGAGCTAGGCTTTATGATTAGGCGACGGTTAGGTTTAGGGTTTGAGGTTAGGTTTAGGGCCAAGTTTTAAGATTAGGTTATGGTTAGGTTTAGAGCTATGTATTAGGATTAGGCGACGGTTAAGTTTGGGGTTAAGGTTAGTGTTAGGGCTACGTTTTGAGATTAGGTTACGGTTAGGTTTAGAGCTAGTTTTTAGACGACGGTTAGGTTTAGGGTTTGAGGTTAGGTTTAGGGCTAAGTATTGAGATTAGGTTATGTTTAGGTTTAGAGCTAGGTTTTAGAGTTAAGCGACGGTTAGGTTTGTGGTTGAGGTTAGGGTTAGGGTTAGGGTTAGGGTTAGGGTTTAGGGTTAGGGTTAGGGTTAGGTTAGGGTTAGGGTTAGGGTTAGGGTTAGGGGTTAGGGTTAGGGTTAGGGTTAGGGTTAGGGTTAGGTTAGGGGAAAAGACCGTAGTTCTGGGAGTGACCCAGAAACCACGTTGTGCACGGGCCTGCCACACGGACCTCATTTTCAGCCACCACCATCACGGCGAACGAAAAAACATCGCTTATTTAAAGTTAGGAGCTTAAAACGCTCTTCTAGAGTTAGGGGTCGGTCTCAGTTAGGGTCCCGACCTCAGACGACGCCTAAGGTTATGTTTAGGGCTAGAGGTAGGGTTTACGGTTCGAAAAATAGGATTACGACGCACGTCAAAACTCTGGTTATGTTTAGGGCTGGGGATTAGGTTTAGGGTTCTAAAAATTAAGTTTTAAGGCTAACGGTTAGGTTTAGGGCTAGAAAACCGGTTAAGGTTAGGGCTTAGGGCTAGAAAACCGGTTAAGTTTAGGGCTGGGGCTAAAAAAACGGTTATGTTTAGGGCTAAGAGATGGAAACCTGCGGTTATGTTTTGGGTTCAGGAGTGGAGAACGCACTAAATCTTATTTAGGGCTAAGGGTACAGACTAAAATTAAAGCCCTCTTTAGCCCAGCGAAATCCTAAATGTTGAGACACGTCATCAGTAGTAAACCATAGAGTCATAGGGTGTTTCAGCCTTTAATTACTAGACACCCTCGTCCATGGCGGCAAGCCGTAGGTCGATCACTCCCCGGCCCGTGTCCCAAAGCCAATTGAATAAACAATTAATGAATATATACAACAAGGCTACTGAGAAAATATAATTATTTAAGAGAATAAATTATTTATTTATTTATCTATCCATTTATTTATTATTTTGTTTATTTATTTATTAAAATGAAGATTATTTTTTAAGAAAATAATCCTCTTAATTTATTTATATTATATATATTATATTATTTATATAAAATGGTTATATTTAGTTTAGGCCTAATTAAAAAATGTTATTTTAAGGACCTATTTGCCATAATAAGGTGTTAGAGCTGCACATTACAGTTGCCAAACCTGAACCATCACATAATAATAAACATTTACAACACATGTATACAAAGTGAAGACCGGTAGAAGACCATGACTCACCTCCTCTGCCAGTGGCCCTTTTTGTTAACACCGCAAGGTTTCCAGGACCACTCGGGCAGAGTGCTGTGCAGCACGAAGTCTATGTTGAGCCCACAAATCCCAGCGGATGGCCACGAATAAGGCCAACAGGCTTCTACTGGGCAGCCCTCTAGGAAAAATCTATCAAAATGACAGTATAATCCCCAGCCAAGTTAAGTTCTATCAGTGGGAAGCCAGCCCAGGTCCTTAATCGGCTTAATCTCCTCACCGAGGGTGAATTTTCACTTTATGTTGCAGATTATACAAAAAATCTTGGTCAACACGACGCAAAAAACGCTTTGTCTGTATCTTTTGTAGTTTTGGAGTTATTAGTTAAAATGTACTCCAAAATTGCCTTTATGGGCGGAGTTATGCAAATTTACAGGCCTAAAACGTCTTAAACACTATTTAAATGGTTGGAATTGGGTCAAAACCCATCTAAAGTTAAATTAAACGGGATTTTGGATCGCTGCTAAGGTAAGAGTCTACTCACTTAAATTAAAATAGCTAATAAACGCCTCTAATTTAAAGTTCAGGCCAAAAGTTTCCGGTCTAAACTATTTTATTGTTTATTTTTTCATTTTTTAGCAGGATGGAGCCAGTGCCGCCCTCGGATACCTTGTTGGAAGCCAGCTCCACGTGACGCGTGATCCTGGTGGGCAGAGGTTAAAAAAACTTTAACTGTTAACCTCAATAAAATAAACAAAACATATAATGTCTTAATCTAGACACCCACCTAGGCACCCCATTAGCTGGGGGCGACAGCCACGATGCTTATTCATGAGCACGTGCTGTAGCGATCGGGCCGAATGACACGGGTGATCCGTGCTCTATGGGCGGCCGAACAGAAAGGCGCCGGGGCGTAAGCGCGAGGGATATAAGAGGGACACGGAAGTGTAAGCGCACGATAGCCTTAAGGGTCATTGGTTACGTTTCCGGAGCACGGTTTGGGATTAGCCCGAATCTAGCTTAGGGGTCTGCCACCCTCGACGCAGGATACCGAGGAGAAGGCCAAGATGACCCATGGATTTTCATGCCACCCTCAGAGGTCTGGTCCACCCTGAAGGCGAAAGGCGATCGTTAGCTTAGGCTCTGGTTGCGTGCCTCGACCACTGAGCCAGTGCCCGCTTCATTTGCCCTTAATAGATCTCCGCTGGCCTTGAAGTGACCCTAAAATAGGCGTCCGCCGGCCCGACCTTACCCCACTCAGAGCGTTAAAGCTCAGGCATGTATATGGAGATCCATAGGCGTCGTACATTTATTAGGCTTAAAATTAGTTTATTTATAATAATTTAATTAATTTTCCAAATAGGATAATAATCACGGCTTAGACCTATATAATTAAAAATATAAAAAGAAGGGGGAGATGGTAACTACGCTCCATCCTGCTAAAAAATGAAAAAATAAACAATAAAATAGTTTAGACCGGAAACTTTTGGCCTGAACTTTAAATTAGAGGCGTTTATTAGCTATTTTAATTTAAGTGAGTAGACTCTTACCTTAGCAGCGATCCAAAATCCCGTTTAATTTAACTTTAGATGGGTTTTGACCCAATTCCAACCATTTAAATAGTGTTTAAGACGTTTTAGGCCTGTAAATTTGCATAACTCCGCCCATAAAGGCAATTTTGGAGTACATTTTAACTAATAACTCCAAAACTACAAAAGATACAGACAAAGCGTTTTTTGCGTCGTGTTGACCAAGATTTTTTCTATAATCTGCAACATAAAGTGAAAATTCACCCTCGGTGAGGAGATTAAGCCGATTAAGGACCTGGGCTGGCTTCCCACTGATAGAACTTAACTTGGCTGGGGATTATACTGTCATTTTGATAGATTTTTCCTAGAGGGCTGCCCAGTAGAAGCCTGTTGGCCTTATTCGTGGCCATCCGCTGGGATTTGTGGGCTCAACATAGACTTCGTGCTGCACAGCACTCTGCCCGAGTGGTCCTGGAAACCTTGCGGTGTTAACAAAAAGGGCCACTGGCAGAGGAGGTGAGTCATGGTCTTCTACCGGTCTTCACTTTGTATACATGTGTTGTAAATGTTTATTATTATGTGATGGTTCAGGTTTGGTAACTGTAATGTGCAGCTCTAACACCTTATTATTGCAAATAGGTCCTTAAAATAACATTTTTAATTAGGCCTAAACTAAATATAACCATTTTATATAAATAATATAATATATATAATATAAATAAATTAAGAGGATTATTTTCTTAAAAAATAATCTTCATTTTAATAAATAAATAAACAAAATAATAAATAAATGGATAGATAAATAAATAAATAATTTATTCTCTTAAATAATTATATTTTCTCAGTAGCCTTGTTGTATATATTCATTAATTGTTTATTCAATTGGCTTTGGGACACGGGCCGGGGAGTGATCGACCTACGGCTTGCCGCCATGGACGAGGGTGTCTAGTAATTAAAGGCTGAAACACCCTATGACTCTATGGTTTACTACTGATGACGTGTCTCAACATTTAGGATTTCGCTGGGCTAAAGAGGGCTTTAATTTTAGTCTGTACCCTTAGCCCTAAATAAGATTTAGTGCGTTCTCCACTCCTGAACCCAAAACATAACCGCAGGTTTCCATCTCTTAGCCCTAAACATAACCGTTTTTTTAGCCCCAGCCCTAAACTTAACCGGTTTTCTAGCCCTAAGCCCTAACCTTAACCGGTTTTCTAGCCCTAAACCTAACCGTTAGCCTTAAAACTTAATTTTTAGAACCCTAAACCTAATCCCCAGCCCTAAACATAACCAGAGTTTTGACGTGCGTCGTAATCCTATTTTTCGAACCGTAAACCCTACCTCTAGCCCTAAACATAACCTTAGGCGTCGTCTGAGGTCGGGACCCTAACTGAGACCGACCCCTAACTCTAGAAGAGCGTTTTAAGCTCCTAACTTTAAATAAGCGATGTTTTTTCGTTCGCCGTGATGGTGGTGGCTGAAAATGAGGTCCGTGTGGCAGGCCCGTGCACAACGTGGTTTCTGGGTCACTCCCAGAACTACGGTCTTTTCCCCTAACCTAACCCAGCCAGTGCCGCCCTCGGATACCTTGTTGGAAGCCAGCTCCACGTGACGCGTGATCCTGGTGGGCAGAGGTTAAAAAAACTTTAACTGTTAACCTCAATAAAATAAACAAAACATATAATGTCTTAATCTAGACACCCACCTAGGCACCCCATTAGCTGGGGGCGACAGCCACGATGCTTATTCATGAGCACGTGCTGTAGCGATCGGGCCGAATGACACGGGTGATCCGTGCTCTATGGGCGGCCGAACAGAAAGGCGCCGGGGCGTAAGCGCGAGGGATATAAGAGGGACACGGAAGTGTAAGCGCACGATAGCCTTAAGGGTCATTGGTTACGTTTCCGGAGCACGGTTTGGGATTAGCCCGAATCTAGCTTAGGGGTCTGCCACCCTCGACGCAGGATACCGAGGAGAAGGCCAAGATGACCCATGGATTTTCATGCCACCCTCAGAGGTCTGGTCCACCCTGAAGGCGAAAGGCGATCGTTAGCTTAGGCTCTGGTTGCGTGCCTCGACCACTGAGCCAGTGCCCGCTTCATTTGCCCTTAATAGATCTCCGCTGGCCTTGAAGTGACCCTAAAATAGGCGTCCGCCGGCCCGACCTTACCCCACTCAGAGCGTTAAAGCTCAGGCATGTATATGGAGATCCATAGGCGTCGTACATTTATTAGGCTTAAAATTAGTTTATTTATAATAATTTAATTAATTTTCCAAATAGGATAATAATCACGGCTTAGACCTATATAATTAAAAATATAAAAAGAAGGGGGAGATGGTAACTACGCTCCATCCTGCTAAAAAATGAAAAAATAAACAATAAAATAGTTTAGACCGGAAACTTTTGGCCTGAACTTTAAATTAGAGGCGTTTATTAGCTATTTTAATTTAAGTGAGTAGACTCTTACCTTAGCAGCGATCCAAAATCCCGTTTAATTTAACTTTAGATGGGTTTTGACCCAATTCCAACCATTTAAATAGTGTTTAAGACGTTTTAGGCCTGTAAATTTGCATAACTCCGCCCATAAAGGCAATTTTGGAGTACATTTTAACTAATAACTCCAAAACTACAAAAGATACAGACAAAGCGTTTTTTGCGTCGTGTTGACCAAGATTTTTTCTATAATCTGCAACATAAAGTGAAAATTCACCCTCGGTGAGGAGATTAAGCCGATTAAGGACCTGGGCTGGCTTCCCACTGATAGAACTTAACTTGGCTGGGGATTATACTGTCATTTTGATAGATTTTTCCTAGAGGGCTGCCCAGTAGAAGCCTGTTGGCCTTATTCGTGGCCATCCGCTGGGATTTGTGGGCTCAACATAGACTTCGTGCTGCACAGCACTCTGCCCGAGTGGTCCTGGAAACCTTGCGGTGTTAACAAAAAGGGCCACTGGCAGAGGAGGTGAGTCATGGTCTTCTACCGGTCTTCACTTTGTATACATGTGTTGTAAATGTTTATTATTATGTGATGGTTCAGGTTTGGCAACTGTAATGTGCAGCTCTAACACCTTATTATTGCAAATAGGTCCTTAAAATAACATTTTTTAATTAGGCCTAAACTAAATATAACCATTTTATATAAATAATATAATATATATAATATAAATAAATTAAGAGGATTATTTTCTTAAAAAATAATCTTCATTTTAATAAATAAATAAACAAAATAATAAATAAATGGATAGATAAATAAATAAATAATTTATTCTCTTAAATAATTATATTTTCTCAGTAGCCTTGTTGTATATATTCATTAATTGTTTATTCAATTGGCTTTGGGACACGGGCCGGGGAGTGATCGACCTACGGCTTGCCGCCATGGACGAGGGTGTCTAGTAATTAAAGGCTGAAACACCCTATGACTCTATGGTTTACTACTGATGACGTGTCTCAACATTTAGGATTTCGCTGGGCTAAAGAGGGCTTTAATTTTAGTCTGTACCCTTAGCCCTAAATAAGATTCAGTGCGTTCTCCACTCCTGAACCCAAAACATAACCGCAGGTTTCCATCTCTTAGCCCTAAACATAACCGTTTTTTTAGCCCCAGCCCTAAACTTAACCGGTTTTCTAGCCCTAAGCCCTAACCTTAACCGGTTTTCTAGCCCTAAACCTAACCGTTAGCCTTAAAACTTAATTTTTAGAACCCTAAACCTAATCCCCAGCCCTAAACATAACCAGAGTTTTGACGTGCGTCGTAATCCTATTTTTCGAACCGTAAACCCTACCTCTAGCCCTAAACATAACCTTAGGCGTCGTCTGAGGTCGGGACCCTAACTGAGACCGACCCCTAACTCTAGAAGAGCGTTTTAAGCTCCTAACTTTAAATAAGCGATGTTTTTTCCGTTCGCCGTGATGGTGGTGGCTGAAAATGAGGTCCGTGTGGCAGGCCCGTGCACAACGTGGTTTCTGGGTCACTCCCAGAACTACGGTCTTTTCCCCTAACCTAACCCAGCCAGTGCCGCCCTCGGATACCTTGTTGGAAGCCAGCTCCACGTGACGCGTGATCCTGGTGGGCAGAGGTTAAAAAAACTTTAACTGTTAACCTCAATAAAATAAACAAAACATATAATGTCTTAATCTAGACACCCACCTAGGCACCCCATTAGCTGGGGGCGACAGCCACGATGCTTATTCATGAGCACGTGCTGTAGCGATCGGGCCGAATGACACGGGTGATCCGTGCTCTATGGGCGGCCGAACAGAAAGGCGCCGGGGCGTAAGCGCGAGGGATATAAGAGGGACACGGAAGTGTAAGCGCACGATAGCCTTAAGGGTCATTGGTTACGTTTCCGGAGCACGGTTTGGGATTAGCCCGAATCTAGCTTAGGGGTCTGCCACCCTCGACGCAGGATACCGAGGAGAAGGCCAAGATGACCCATGGATTTTCATGCCACCCTCAGAGGTCTGGTCCACCCTGAAGGCGAAAGGCGATCGTTAGCTTAGGCTCTGGTTGCGTGCCTCGACCACTGAGCCAGTGCCCGCTTCATTTGCCCTTAATAGATCTCCGCTGGCCTTGAAGTGACCCTAAAATAGGCGTCCGCCGGCCCGACCTTACCCCACTCAGAGCGTTAAAGCTCAGGCATGTATATGGAGATCCATAGGCGTCGTACATTTATTAGGCTTAAAATTAGTTTATTTATAATAATTTAATTAATTTTCCAAATAGGATAATAATCACGGCTTAGACCTATATAATTAAAAATATAAAAAAAAGGGGGAGATGGTAACTACGCTCCATCCTGCTAAAAAATGAAAAAATAAACAATAAAATAGTTTAGACCGGAAACTTTTGGCCTGAACTTTAAATTAGAGGCGTTTATTAGCTATTTTAATTTAAGTGAGTAGACTCTTACCTTAGCAGCGATCCAAAATCCCGTTTAATTTAACTTTAGATGGGTTTTGACCCAATTCCAACCATTTAAATAGTGTTTAAGACGTTTTAGGCCTGTAAATTTGCATAACTCCGCCCATAAAGGCAATTTTGGAGTACATTTTAACTAATAACTCCAAAACTACAAAAGATACAGACAAAGCGTTTTTTGCGTCGTGTTGACCAAGATTTTTTCTATAATCTGCAACATAAAGTGAAAATTCACCCTCGGTGAGGAGATTAAGCCGATTAAGGACCTGGGCTGGCTTCCCACTGATAGAACTTAACTTGGCTGGGGATTATACTGTCATTTTGATAGATTTTTCCTAGAGGGCTGCCCAGTAGAAGCCTGTTGGCCTTATTCGTGGCCATCCGCTGGGATTTGTGGGCTCAACATAGACTTCGTGCTGCACAGCACTCTGCCCGAGTGGTCCTGGAAACCTTGCGGTGTTAACAAAAAGGGCCACTGGCAGAGGAGGTGAGTCATGGTCTTCTACCGGTCTTCACTTTGTATACATGTGTTGTAAATGTTTATTATTATGTGATGGTTCAGGTTTGGTAACTGTAATGTGCAGCTCTAACACCTTATTATTGCAAATAGGTCCTTAAAATAACATTTTTAATTAGGCCTAAACTAAATATAACCATTTTATATAAATAATATAATATATATAATATAAATAAATTAAGAGGATTATTTTCTTAAAAAATAATCTTCATTTTAATAAATAAATAAACAAAATAATAAATAAATGGATAGATAAATAAATAAATAATTTATTCTCTTAAATAATTATATTTTCTCAGTAGCCTTGTTGTATATATTCATTAATTGTTTATTCAATTGGCTTTGGGACACGGGCCGGGGAGTGATCGACCTACGGCTTGCCGCCATGGACGAGGGTGTCTAGTAATTAAAGGCTGAAACACCCTATGACTCTATGGTTTACTACTGATGACGTGTCTCAACATTTAGGATTTCGCTGGGCTAAAGAGGGCTTTAATTTTAGTCTGTACCCTTAGCCCTAAATAAGATTCAGTGCGTTCTCCACTCCTGAACCCAAAACATAACCGCAGGTTTCCATCTCTTAGCCCTAAACATAACCGTTTTTTTAGCCCCAGCCCTAAACTTAACCGGTTTTCTAGCCCTAAGCCCTAACCTTAACCGGTTTTCTAGCCCTAAACCTAACCGTTAGCCTTAAAACTTAATTTTTAGAACCCTAAACCTAATCCCCAGCCCTAAACATAACCAGAGTTTTGACGTGCGTCGTAATCCTATTTTTCGAACCGTAAACCCTACCTCTAGCCCTAAACATAACCTTAGGCGTCGTCTGAGGTCGGGACCCTAACTGAGACCGACCCCTAACTCTAGAAGAGCGTTTTAAGCTCCTAACTTTAAATAAGCGATGTTTTTTCCGTTCGCCGTGATGGTGGTGGCTGAAAATGAGGTCCGTGTGGCAGGCCCGTGCACAACGTGGTTTCTGGGTCACTCCCAGAACTACGGTCTTTTCCCCTAACCTAACCCAGCCAGTGCCGCCCTCGGATACCTTGTTGGAAGCCAGCTCCACGTGACGCGTGATCCTGGTGGGCAGAGGTTAAAAAAACTTTAACTGTTAACCTCAATAAAATAAACAAAACATATAATGTCTTAATCTAGACACCCACCTAGGCACCCCATTAGCTGGGGGCGACAGCCACGATGCTTATTCATGAGCACGTGCTGTAGCGATCGGGCCGAATGACACGGGTGATCCGTGCTCTATGGGCGGCCGAACAGAAAGGCGCCGGGGCGTAAGCGCGAGGGATATAAGAGGGACACGGAAGTGTAAGCGCACGATAGCCTTAAGGGTCATTGGTTACGTTTCCGGAGCACGGTTTGGGATTAGCCCGAATCTAGCTTAGGGGTCTGCCACCCTCGACGCAGGATACCGAGGAGAAGGCCAAGATGACCCATGGATTTTCATGCCACCCTCAGAGGTCTGGTCCACCCTGAAGGCGAAAGGCGATCGTTAGCTTAGGCTCTGGTTGCGTGCCTCGACCACTGAGCCAGTGCCCGCTTCATTTGCCCTTAATAGATCTCCGCTGGCCTTGAAGTGACCCTAAAATAGGCGTCCGCCGGCCCGACCTTACCCCACTCAGAGCGTTAAAGCTCAGGCATGTATATGGAGATCCATAGGCGTCGTACATTTATTAGGCTTAAAATTAGTTTATTTATAATAATTTAATTAATTTTCCAAATAGGATAATAATCACGGCTTAGACCTATATAATTAAAAATATAAAAAAAAGGGGGAGATGGTAACTACGCTCCATCCTGCTAAAAAATGAAAAAATAAACAATAAAATAGTTTAGACCGGAAACTTTTGGCCTGAACTTTAAATTAGAGGCGTTTATTAGCTATTTTAATTTAAGTGAGTAGACTCTTACCTTAGCAGCGATCCAAAATCCCGTTTAATTTAACTTTAGATGGGTTTTGACCCAATTCCAACCATTTAAATAGTGTTTAAGACGTTTTAGGCCTGTAAATTTGCATAACTCCGCCCATAAAGGCAATTTTGGAGTACATTTTAACTAATAACTCCAAAACTACAAAAGATACAGACAAAGCGTTTTTTGCGTCGTGTTGACCAAGATTTTTTCTATAATCTGCAACATAAAGTGAAAATTCACCCTCGGTGAGGAGATTAAGCCGATTAAGGACCTGGGCTGGCTTCCCACTGATAGAACTTAACTTGGCTGGGGATTATACTGTCATTTTGATAGATTTTTCCTAGAGGGCTGCCCAGTAGAAGCCTGTTGGCCTTATTCGTGGCCATCCGCTGGGATTTGTGGGCTCAACATAGACTTCGTGCTGCACAGCACTCTGCCCGAGTGGTCCTGGAAACCTTGCGGTGTTAACAAAAAGGGCCACTGGCAGAGGAGGTGAGTCATGGTCTTCTACCGGTCTTCACTTTGTATACATGTGTTGTAAATGTTTATTATTATGTGATGGTTCAGGTTTGGTAACTGTAATGTGCAGCTCTAACACCTTATTATTGCAAATAGGTCCTTAAAATAACATTTTTAAATTAGGCCTAAACTAAATATAACCATTTTATATAAATAATATAATATATATAATATAAATAAATTAAGAGGATTATTTTCTTAAAAAATAATCTTCATTTTAATAAATAAATAAACAAAATAATAAATAAATGGATAGATAAATAAATAAATAATTTATTCTCTTAAATAATTATATTTTCTCAGTAGCCTTGTTGTATATATTCATTAATTGTTTATTCAATTGGCTTTGGGACACGGGCCGGGGAGTGATCGACCTACGGCTTGCCGCCATGGACGAGGGTGTCTAGTAATTAAAGGCTGAAACACCCTATGACTCTATGGTTTACTACTGATGACGTGTCTCAACATTTAGGATTTCGCTGGGCTAAAGAGGGCTTTAATTTTAGTCTGTACCCTTAGCCCTAAATAAGATTCAGTGCGTTCTCCACTCCTGAACCCAAAACATAACCGCAGGTTTCCATCTCTTAGCCCTAAACATAACCGTTTTTTTAGCCCCAGCCCTAAACTTAACCGGTTTTCTAGCCCTAAGCCCTAACCTTAACCGGTTTTCTAGCCCTAAACCTAACCGTTAGCCTTAAAACTTAATTTTTAGAACCCTAAACCTAATCCCCAGCCCTAAACATAACCAGAGTTTTGACGTGCGTCGTAATCCTATTTTTCGAACCGTAAACCCTACCTCTAGCCCTAAACATAACCTTAGGCGTCGTCTGAGGTCGGGACCCTAACTGAGACCGACCCCTAACTCTAGAAGAGCGTTTTAAGCTCCTAACTTTAAATAAGCGATGTTTTTTCCGTTCGCCGTGATGGTGGTGGCTGAAAATGAGGTCCGTGTGGCAGGCCCGTGCACAACGTGGTTTCTGGGTCACTCCCAGAACTACGGTCTTTTCCCCTAACCTAACCCAGCCAGTGCCGCCCTCGGATACCTTGTTGGAAGCCAGCTCCACGTGACGCGTGATCCTGGTGGGCAGAGGTTAAAAAAACTTTAACTGTTAACCTCAATAAAATAAACAAAACATATAATGTCTTAATCTAGACACCCACCTAGGCACCCCATTAGCTGGGGGCGACAGCCACGATGCTTATTCATGAGCACGTGCTGTAGCGATCGGGCCGAATGACACGGGTGATCCGTGCTCTATGGGCGGCCGAACAGAAAGGCGCCGGGGCGTAAGCGCGAGGGATATAAGAGGGACACGGAAGTGTAAGCGCACGATAGCCTTAAGGGTCATTGGTTACGTTTCCGGAGCACGGTTTGGGATTAGCCCGAATCTAGCTTAGGGGTCTGCCACCCTCGACGCAGGATACCGAGGAGAAGGCCAAGATGACCCATGGATTTTCATGCCACCCTCAGAGGTCTGGTCCACCCTGAAGGCGAAAGGCGATCGTTAGCTTAGGCTCTGGTTGCGTGCCTCGACCACTGAGCCAGTGCCCGCTTCATTTGCCCTTAATAGATCTCCGCTGGCCTTGAAGTGACCCTAAAATAGGCGTCCGCCGGCCCGACCTTACCCCACTCAGAGCGTTAAAGCTCAGGCATGTATATGGAGATCCATAGGCGTCGTACATTTATTAGGCTTAAAATTAGTTTATTTATAATAATTTAATTAATTTTCCAAATAGGATAATAATCACGGCTTAGACCTATATAATTAAAAATATTAAAAAAAAAAAAGGGGGAGATGGTAACTACGCTCCATCCTGCTAAAAAATGAAAAAATAAACAATAAAATAGTTTAGACCGGAAACTTTTGGCCTGAACTTTAAATTAGAGGCGTTTATTAGCTATTTTAATTTAAGTGAGTAGACTCTTACCTTAGCAGCGATCCAAAATCCCGTTTAATTTAACTTTAGATGGGTTTTGACCCAATTCCAACCATTTAAATAGTGTTTAAGACGTTTTAGGCCTGTAAATTTGCATAACTCCGCCCATAAAGGCAATTTTGGAGTACATTTTAACTAATAACTCCAAAACTACAAAAGATACAGACAAAGCGTTTTTTGCGTCGTGTTGACCAAGATTTTTTCTATAATCTGCAACATAAAGTGAAAATTCACCCTCGGTGAGGAGATTAAGCCGATTAAGGACCTGGGCTGGCTTCCCACTGATAGAACTTAACTTGGCTGGGGATTATACTGTCATTTTGATAGATTTTTCCTAGAGGGCTGCCCAGTAGAAGCCTGTTGGCCTTATTCGTGGCCATCCGCTGGGATTTGTGGGCTCAACATAGACTTCGTGCTGCACAGCACTCTGCCCGAGTGGTCCTGGAAACCTTGCGGTGTTAACAAAAAGGGCCACTGGCAGAGGAGGTGAGTCATGGTCTTCTACCGGTCTTCACTTTGTATACATGTGTTGTAAATGTTTATTATTATGTGATGGTTCAGGTTTGGTAACTGTAATGTGCAGCTCTAACACCTTATTATTGCAAATAGGTCCTTAAAATAACATTTTTAAATTAGGCCTAAACTAAATATAACCATTTTATATAAATAATATAATATATATAATATAAATAAATTAAGAGGATTATTTTCTTAAAAAATAATCTTCATTTTAATAAATAAATAAACAAAATAATAAATAAATGGATAGATAAATAAATAAATAATTTATTCTCTTAAATAATTATATTTTCTCAGTAGCCTTGTTGTATATATTCATTAATTGTTTATTCAATTGGCTTTGGGACACGGGCCGGGGAGTGATCGACCTACGGCTTGCCGCCATGGACGAGGGTGTCTAGTAATTAAAGGCTGAAACACCCTATGACTCTATGGTTTACTACTGATGACGTGTCTCAACATTTAGGATTTCGCTGGGCTAAAGAGGGCTTTAATTTTAGTCTGTACCCTTAGCCCTAAATAAGATTCAGTGCGTTCTCCACTCCTGAACCCAAAACATAACCGCAGGTTTCCATCTCTTAGCCCTAAACATAACCGTTTTTTTAGCCCCAGCCCTAAACTTAACCGGTTTTCTAGCCCTAAGCCCTAACCTTAACCGGTTTTCTAGCCCTAAACCTAACCGTTAGCCTTAAAACTTAATTTTTAGAACCCTAAACCTAATCCCCAGCCCTAAACATAACCAGAGTTTTGACGTGCGTCGTAATCCTATTTTTCGAACCGTAAACCCTACCTCTAGCCCTAAACATAACCTTAGGCGTCGTCTGAGGTCGGGACCCTAACTGAGACCGACCCCTAACTCTAGAAGAGCGTTTTAAGCTCCTAACTTTAAATAAGCGATGTAGTTTCCGTTCGCCGTGATGGTGGTGGCTGAAAATGAGGTCCGTGTGGCAGGCCCGTGCACAACGTGGTTTCTGGGTCACTCCCAGAACTACGGTCTTTTCCCCTAACCTAACCCAGCCAGTGCCGCCCTCGGATACCTTGTTGGAAGCCAGCTCCACGTGACGCGTGATCCTGGTGGGCAGAGGTTAAAAAAACTTTAACTGTTAACCTCAATAAAATAAACAAAACATATAATGTCTTAATCTAGACACCCACCTAGGCACCCCATTAGCTGGGGGCGACAGCCACGATGCTTATTCATGAGCACGTGCTGTAGCGATCGGGCCGAATGACACGGGTGATCCGTGCTCTATGGGCGGCCGAACAGAAAGGCGCCGGGGCGTAAGCGCGAGGGATATAAGAGGGACACGGAAGTGTAAGCGCACGATAGCCTTAAGGGTCATTGGTTACGTTTCCGGAGCACGGTTTGGGATTAGCCCGAATCTAGCTTAGGGGTCTGCCACCCTCGACGCAGGATACCGAGGAGAAGGCCAAGATGACCCATGGATTTTCATGCCACCCTCAGAGGTCTGGTCCACCCTGAAGGCGAAAGGCGATCGTTAGCTTAGGCTCTGGTTGCGTGCCTCGACCACTGAGCCAGTGCCCGCTTCATTTGCCCTTAATAGATCTCCGCTGGCCTTGAAGTGACCCTAAAATAGGCGTCCGCCGGCCCGACCTTACCCCACTCAGAGCGTTAAAGCTCAGGCATGTATATGGAGATCCATAGGCGTCGTACATTTATTAGGCTTAAAATTAGTTTATTTATAATAATTTAATTAATTTTCCAAATAGGATAATAATCACGGCTTAGACCTATATAATTAAAAATATAAAAAAAAGGGGGAGATGGTAACTACGCTCCATCCTGCTAAAAAATGAAAAAATAAACAATAAAATAGTTTAGACCGGAAACTTTTGGCCTGAACTTTAAATTAGAGGCGTTTATTAGCTATTTTAATTTAAGTGAGTAGACTCTTACCTTAGCAGCGATCCAAAATCCCGTTTAATTTAACTTTAGATGGGTTTTGACCCAATTCCAACCATTTAAATAGTGTTTAAGACGTTTTAGGCCTGTAAATTTGCATAACTCCGCCCATAAAGGCAATTTTGGAGTACATTTTAACTAATAACTCCAAAACTACAAAAGATACAGACAAAGCGTTTTTTGCGTCGTGTTGACCAAGATTTTTTCTATAATCTGCAACATAAAGTGAAAATTCACCCTCGGTGAGGAGATTAAGCCGATTAAGGACCTGGGCTGGCTTCCCACTGATAGAACTTAACTTGGCTGGGGATTATACTGTCATTTTGATAGATTTTTCCTAGAGGGCTGCCCAGTAGAAGCCTGTTGGCCTTATTCGTGGCCATCCGCTGGGATTTGTGGGCTCAACATAGACTTCGTGCTGCACAGCACTCTGCCCGAGTGGTCCTGGAAACCTTGCGGTGTTAACAAAAAGGGCCACTGGCAGAGGAGGTGAGTCATGGTCTTCTACCGGTCTTCACTTTGTATACATGTGTTGTAAATGTTTATTATTATGTGATGGTTCAGGTTTGGTAACTGTAATGTGCAGCTCTAACACCTTATTATTGCAAATAGGTCCTTAAAATAACATTTTTAAATTAGGCCTAAACTAAATATAACCATTTTATATAAATAATATAATATATATAATATAAATAAATTAAGAGGATTATTTTCTTAAAAAATAATCTTCATTTTAATAAATAAATAAACAAAATAATAAATAAATGGATAGATAAATAAATAAATAATTTATTCTCTTAAATAATTATATTTTCTCAGTAGCCTTGTTGTATATATTCATTAATTGTTTATTCAATTGGCTTTGGGACACGGGCCGGGGAGTGATCGACCTACGGCTTGCCGCCATGGACGAGGGTGTCTAGTAATTAAAGGCTGAAACACCCTATGACTCTATGGTTTACTACTGATGACGTGTCTCAACATTTAGGATTTCGCTGGGCTAAAGAGGGCTTTAATTTTAGTCTGTACCCTTAGCCCTAAATAAGATTCAGTGCGTTCTCCACTCCTGAACCCAAAACATAACCGCAGGTTTCCATCTCTTAGCCCTAAACATAACCGTTTTTTTAGCCCCAGCCCTAAACTTAACCGGTTTTCTAGCCCTAAGCCCTAACCTTAACCGGTTTTCTAGCCCTAAACCTAACCGTTAGCCTTAAAACTTAATTTTTAGAACCCTAAACCTAATCCCCAGCCCTAAACATAACCAGAGTTTTGACGTGCGTCGTAATCCTATTTTTCGAACCGTAAACCCTACCTCTAGCCCTAAACATAACCTTAGGCGTCGTCTGAGGTCGGGACCCTAACTGAGACCGACCCCTAACTCTAGAAGAGCGTTTTAAGCTCCTAACTTTAAATAAGCGATGTTTTTTCCGTTCGCCGTGATGGTGGTGGCTGAAAATGAGGTCCGTGTGGCAGGCCCGTGCACAACGTGGTTTCTGGGTCACTCCCAGAACTACGGTCTTTTCCCCTAACCTAACCCAGCCAGTGCCGCCCTCGGATACCTTGTTGGAAGCCAGCTCCACGTGACGCGTGATCCTGGTGGGCAGAGGTTAAAAAAACTTTAACTGTTAACCTCAATAAAATAAACAAAACATATAATGTCTTAATCTAGACACCCACCTAGGCACCCCATTAGCTGGGGGCGACAGCCACGATGCTTATTCATGAGCACGTGCTGTAGCGATCGGGCCGAATGACACGGGTGATCCGTGCTCTATGGGCGGCCGAACAGAAAGGCGCCGGGGCGTAAGCGCGAGGGATATAAGAGGGACACGGAAGTGTAAGCGCACGATAGCCTTAAGGGTCATTGGTTACGTTTCCGGAGCACGGTTTGGGATTAGCCCGAATCTAGCTTAGGGGTCTGCCACCCTCGACGCAGGATACCGAGGAGAAGGCCAAGATGACCCATGGATTTTCATGCCACCCTCAGAGGTCTGGTCCACCCTGAAGGCGAAAGGCGATCGTTAGCTTAGGCTCTGGTTGCGTGCCTCGACCACTGAGCCAGTGCCCGCTTCATTTGCCCTTAATAGATCTCCGCTGGCCTTGAAGTGACCCTAAAATAGGCGTCCGCCGGCCCGACCTTACCCCACTCAGAGCGTTAAAGCTCAGGCATGTATATGGAGATCCATAGGCGTCGTACATTTATTAGGCTTAAAATTAGTTTATTTATAATAATTTAATTAATTTTCCAAATAGGATAATAATCACGGCTTAGACCTATATAATTAAAAATATAAAAAAAAGGGGGAGATGGTAACTACGCTCCATCCTGCTAAAAAATGAAAAAATAAACAATAAAATAGTTTAGACCGGAAACTTTTGGCCTGAACTTTAAATTAGAGGCGTTTATTAGCTATTTTAATTTAAGTGAGTAGACTCTTACCTTAGCAGCGATCCAAAATCCCGTTTAATTTAACTTTAGATGGGTTTTGACCCAATTCCAACCATTTAAATAGTGTTTAAGACGTTTTAGGCCTGTAAATTTGCATAACTCCGCCCATAAAGGCAATTTTGGAGTACATTTTAACTAATAACTCCAAAACTACAAAAGATACAGACAAAGCGTTTTTTGCGTCGTGTTGACCAAGATTTTTTCTATAATCTGCAACATAAAGTGAAAATTCACCCTCGGTGAGGAGATTAAGCCGATTAAGGACCTGGGCTGGCTTCCCACTGATAGAACTTAACTTGGCTGGGGATTATACTGTCATTTTGATAGATTTTTCCTAGAGGGCTGCCCAGTAGAAGCCTGTTGGCCTTATTCGTGGCCATCCGCTGGGATTTGTGGGCTCAACATAGACTTCGTGCTGCACAGCACTCTGCCCGAGTGGTCCTGGAAACCTTGCGGTGTTAACAAAAAGGGCCACTGGCAGAGGAGGTGAGTCATGGTCTTCTACCGGTCTTCACTTTGTATACATGTGTTGTAAATGTTTATTATTATGTGATGGTTCAGGTTTGGTAACTGTAATGTGCAGCTCTAACACCTTATTATTGCAAATAGGTCCTTAAAATAACATTTTTAATTAGGCCTAAACTAAATATAACCATTTTATATAAATAATATAATATATATAATATAAATAAATTAAGAGGATTATTTTCTTAAAAAATAATCTTCATTTTAATAAATAAATAAACAAAATAATAAATAAATGGATAGATAAATAAATAAATAATTTATTCTCTTAAATAATTATATTTTCTCAGTAGCCTTGTTGTATATATTCATTAATTGTTTATTCAATTGGCTTTGGGACACGGGCCGGGGAGTGATCGACCTACGGCTTGCCGCCATGGACGAGGGTGTCTAGTAATTAAAGGCTGAAACACCCTATGACTCTATGGTTTACTACTGATGACGTGTCTCAACATTTAGGATTTCGCTGGGCTAAAGAGGGCTTTAATTTTAGTCTGTACCCTTAGCCCTAAATAAGATTCAGTGCGTTCTCCACTCCTGAACCCAAAACATAACCGCAGGTTTCCATCTCTTAGCCCTAAACATAACCGTTTTTTTAGCCCCAGCCCTAAACTTAACCGGTTTTCTAGCCCTAAGCCCTAACCTTAACCGGTTTTCTAGCCCTAAACCTAACCGTTAGCCTTAAAACTTAATTTTTAGAACCCTAAACCTAATCCCCAGCCCTAAACATAACCAGAGTTTTGACGTGCGTCGTAATCCTATTTTTCGAACCGTAAACCCTACCTCTAGCCCTAAACATAACCTTAGGCGTCGTCTGAGGTCGGGACCCTAACTGAGACCGACCCCTAACTCTAGAAGAGCGTTTTAAGCTCCTAACTTTAAATAAGCGATGTTTTTTCCGTTCGCCGTGATGGTGGTGGCTGAAAATGAGGTCCGTGTGGCAGGCCCGTGCACAACGTGGTTTCTGGGTCACTCCCAGAACTACGGTCTTTTCCCCTAACCTAACCCAGCCAGTGCCGCCCTCGGATACCTTGTTGGAAGCCAGCTCCACGTGACGCGTGATCCTGGTGGGCAGAGGTTAAAAAAACTTTAACTGTTAACCTCAATAAAATAAACAAAACATATAATGTCTTAATCTAGACACCCACCTAGGCACCCCATTAGCTGGGGGCGACAGCCACGATGCTTATTCATGAGCACGTGCTGTAGCGATCGGGCCGAATGACACGGGTGATCCGTGCTCTATGGGCGGCCGAACAGAAAGGCGCCGGGGCGTAAGCGCGAGGGATATAAGAGGGACACGGAAGTGTAAGCGCACGATAGCCTTAAGGGTCATTGGTTACGTTTCCGGAGCACGGTTTGGGATTAGCCCGAATCTAGCTTAGGGGTCTGCCACCCTCGACGCAGGATACCGAGGAGAAGGCCAAGATGACCCATGGATTTTCATGCCACCCTCAGAGGTCTGGTCCACCCTGAAGGCGAAAGGCGATCGTTAGCTTAGGCTCTGGTTGCGTGCCTCGACCACTGAGCCAGTGCCCGCTTCATTTGCCCTTAATAGATCTCCGCTGGCCTTGAAGTGACCCTAAAATAGGCGTCCGCCGGCCCGACCTTACCCCACTCAGAGCGTTAAAGCTCAGGCATGTATATGGAGATCCATAGGCGTCGTACATTTATTAGGCTTAAAATTAGTTTATTTATAATAATTTAATTAATTTTCCAAATAGGATAATAATCACGGCTTAGACCTATATAATTAAAAATATAAAAAAAAAGGGGGAGATGGTAACTACGCTCCATCCTGCTAAAAAATGAAAAAATAAACAATAAAATAGTTTAGACCGGAAACTTTTGGCCTGAACTTTAAATTAGAGGCGTTTATTAGCTATTTTAATTTAAGTGAGTAGACTCTTACCTTAGCAGCGATCCAAAATCCCGTTTAATTTAACTTTAGATGGGTTTTGACCCAATTCCAACCATTTAAATAGTGTTTAAGACGTTTTAGGCCTGTAAATTTGCATAACTCCGCCCATAAAGGCAATTTTGGAGTACATTTTAACTAATAACTCCAAAACTACAAAAGATACAGACAAAGCGTTTTTTGCGTCGTGTTGACCAAGATTTTTTCTATAATCTGCAACATAAAGTGAAAATTCACCCTCGGTGAGGAGATTAAGCCGATTAAGGACCTGGGCTGGCTTCCCACTGATAGAACTTAACTCGGCTGGGGATTATACTGTCATTTTGATAGATTTTTCCTAGAGGGCTGCCCAGTAGAAGCCTGTTGGCCTTATTCGTGGCCATCCGCTGGGATTTGTGGGCTCAACATAGACTTCGTGCTGCACAGCACTCTGCCCGAATGGTCCTGGAAACCTTGCGGTGTTAACAAAAAGGGCCACTGGCAGAGGAGGTGAGTCATGGTCTTCTACCGGTCTTCACTTTGTATACATGTGTTGTAAATGTTTATTATTATGTGATGGTTCAGGTTTGGTAACTGTAATGTGCAGCTCTAACACCTTATTATTGCAAATAGGTCCTTAAAATAACATTTTTAAATTAGGCCTAAACTAAATATAACCATTTTATATAAATAATATAATATATATATAATATAAATAAATTAAGAGGATTATTTTCTTAAAAAATAATCTTCATTTTAATAAATAAATAAACAAAACAATAAATAAATGGATAGATAAATAAATAAATAATTTATTCTCTTAAATAATTATATTTTCTCAGTAGCCTTGTTGTATATATTCATTAATTGTTTATTCAATTGGCTTTGGGACACGGGCCGGGGAGTGATCGACCTACGGCTTGCCGCCATGGACGAGGGTGTCTAGTAATTAAAGGCTGAAACACCCTATGACTCTATGGTTTACTACTGATGACGTGTCTCAACATTTAGGATTTCGCTGGGCTAAAGAGGGCTTTAATTTTAGTCTGTACCCTTAGCCCTAAATAAGATTCAGTGCGTTCTCCACTCCTGAACCCAAAACATAACCGCAGGTTTCCATCTCTTAGCCCTAAACATAACCGTTTTTTTAGCCCCAGCCCTAAACTTAACCGGTTTTCTAGCCCTAAGCCCTAACCTTAACCGGTTTTCTAGCCCTAAACCTAACCGTTAGCCTTAAAACTTAATTTTTAGAACCCTAAACCTAATCCCCAGCCCTAAACATAACCAGAGTTTTGACGTGCGTCGTAATCCTATTTTTCGAACCGTAAACCCTACCTCTAGCCCTAAACATAACCTTAGGCGTCGTCTGAGGTCGGGACCCTAACTGAGACCGACCCCTAACTCTAGAAGAGCGTTTTAAGCTCCTAACTTTAAATAAGCGATGTTTTTCCGTTCGCCGTGATGGTGGTGGCTGAAAATGAGGTCCGTGTGGCAGGCCCGTGCACAACGTGGTTTCTGGGTCACTCCCAGAACTACGGTCTTTTCCCCTAACCTAACCCTAACCCTAACCCTAACCCTAACCCTAACCCTAACCCTAACCCTAACCCTAACCCTAACCCTAACCCTAACCCTAACCCTAACCCTAACCCTAACCCTAACCCTAACCCTAACCCTAACCCTAACCCTAACCCTAACCCTAACCCTAACCCTAACCCTAACCCTAACCCTAACCTAACCCTAACCCTAACCCTAACCCTAACCCTAACCCTAACCCTAACCCCAACCCTAACCCTAACCCCAACTCTAAACCTAACCCTAACCCTAATTCTAACCCCAACCCTAAAAACCTAATCTAGCCAGTGCCGCCACTGCTGCCTTGGCCTGTCCGTGCTGTCTGCCACCTGAGCTGAAACCAACCTGGAGGAAGGAGAAAAAATGAACATTAGTTCATTATAATGACGGCGATTTGGCCTACTAATACCTCCTTACTCTGTCTACTCTGTCCGCCAATTGTGCTGGGAACCACACCTGTAAAAGGGGTAAGAAGAACATTGTTTAATGTTTGTGACAGAAGGTGATTAAACCGATCTGATTAATACTTACCTGGATTTGTCCACTTGGTCCACCAATTGAGCTGGATACTACACCTGAAAAGACAGAGGGAGAAGAAAGAACATTAGTTCTTGACAACTACAACAAAATTAATTATAAAACAAGGTTATCTACCTTACTGATAATGATAATAATATCAACATTAATAATTGATAATAAAATCTCCACACACATATTTATATTAGAAAAGGAAAATAATTTCCATAAAGGAAAAAGGCTTATTTGAGTCTTTTTCTCATAATTAAAAGCAATGTTTTCAGAAAAAACCCAAGCAACAGCAGAGGTTTTAAAATAATTTTTGAAAAACTGGGGGTGGAGCTTTCCCTATAAAAGGGAGGCAACTGCACACAGACTCTCATTTATCGGTTGGGCTGTGCAGCACACACTCCACGGCCATTGAGCTGAAAAAACCTCTCACAATTATTTTATTAATTATTTTAACGTTATTTTACTTATTGCTGGGTTTTGTTTTATTACATTTGATTTGGTTTTTCAGTGTTTTCCAAAATTAGGCAGGTCAACGCCTGATGAAGGTTGAATAAAACCGAAACGTTGCAACTGACCTGCCCATGTAATTGGCCATTTGGTGATGGAGGGCAGCAAGGTATCCACCTACCCCTCCACCCAAACAAAATTATTGTTGATTCGGCCATTTAGGGATGGAGGGCAGCAAGGTATCCACCTACCCCTCCACCCAAAACACAAAATTATTATTTATCTTAGGGATGTGAGGGCAGTAAGGTATCCACCTACCCCTCCACCCAAGAATATTATTTGTTTTTGATTGTTGTGGTGTGAGGGCAGCAAGGTATCCACCTACCCCTCCACCCAACACAATCTTTATTTGAATTTAAATTAGGGGCATGTGAGGGCAGGAAGGTATCCACCTCCACCTCCACCCAAATCTTTAAATGTTTATCTCAATTGTGAGAAATTTTTGGAACAGGGGACAATACCTATTTTTGGATTGTCCCCACTAACAAAAAAACACTGTGTGCTCCATGGTTTATGGTGCTGGGCCCGGGGGAGAGACGGTGGGACGGTCGGGGTGGCATGTTAGGCAGGCCCGTGCACAACGTGTGTCTCTTGATTGAGGCCACGGTCTGGGGACTCCAGCCCTACCCCCAACCCTAACCCTAACCCCAACCCCCAACCCTAGCCCTAACCCTAACCCTAACCCTAACCCTAACCCTAACCCTAATTCTAACCCCAACCCTAAAAACCTAACCCTAACCCTAACCCCTAACCCTAACCCTAGCCCTACCCCCAACCCTAACCCTAACCCCAACCCCCAACCCTAGCCCTAACCCTAACCCTAACCCTAACCCTAATTCTAATTCTAACCCCAACCCTAAAAACCTAATCCAGCCAGTGCCGCCACTGCCGCCTTGGCCTGTCCGTGCTGTCTGCCACCTGAGCCGTAACCAACCTGGAGGAAGGAGAAAAAATGAACATTAGTTCATTGTAATGACGGCGATTTGGCCTACTAATACCTCCTTACTCTGTCTGCTCTGTCCGCCAATTGTGCTGGGAACCACACCTGTAAAAGGGGTAAGAAGAACATTGTTTAATGTTTGTGACAAAAGGTGATTAAACCGATTTGATTAATACTTACCTGGATTTGTCCACTTGGTCCACCAATTGAGCCGGAAGCCACACCTGAAAAGACAGAGGGAGAAGAAAAGAACATTAGTTCTTGACAAATATAATAAAATATAACAATATAATTATAAAACAAGGTTATCTACCTTATTGAGAATGATAATAATATTAAAATTAATAACTGTTAATAAAATCTCCACAAACATATTTATATTAAAAAAGGAAAATAGTTTCCAAAGAGGAAAAAGACTTATTTGAGTCTTTTTCTCTTAATTAACAACAATGTTTTCAAAAAAAAAAACAAAAAAAAAAAACCCAAGCAACAGCAGAGGTTTTAAAATAATTTTTGAAAAACTGGGGGTGGAGCTTTCCCTATAAAAGGGAGGCAGCTGCACACAGACTCTCATTTACCAGTTGAGCTGTGCAGCACACACTCCACGGCCATCGAGCTGAAAAACCTCTCACAATTATTTTATTAATTATTTTAACGTTATTTTACTTATTGCTGGGTTTTGTTTTATTACATTTGATTTGGTTTTTCAGTGTTTTCCAAAATTAGGCAGGTCAACGCCTGATGAAGGTTGAATAAAACCGAAACGTTGCAACTGACCTGCCCATGTAATTGGCCATTTGGTGATGGAGGGCAGCAAGGTATCCACCTACCCCTCCACCCAAACAAAATTATTGTTGATTCGGCCATTTAGGGATGGAGGGCAGCAAGGTATCCACCTACCCCTCCACCGAAAACACAAAATTATTATTTATCTTAGGGATGTGAGGGCAGTAAGGTATCCACCTACCCCTCCACCCAAGAATATTATTTGTTTTTGATTGTTGTGGTGTGAGGGCAGCAAGGTATCCACCTACCCCTCCACCCAACACAATCTTTATTTGAATTTAAATTAGGGGCATGTGAGGGCAGGAAGGTATCCACCTCCACCCAAATCTTTAAATGTTTATCTCAATTGTGAGAAATTTTTGGAACAGGGGACAATACCTATTTTTGGATTGTCCCCAATAATAAAAAAACACTGTGTACTCCATGGTTTATGGTGCTGGGCCCAGGGGAGAGACGGTGGGACGATCGGGGTGGCATGTTAGGCAGGCCCGTGCACAACGTGTGTCTCTTGATTGAGGCCACGGTCTGGGGACTCCAGCCCTACCCCCAACCCTAACCCTAACCCCAACCCCCAACCCTAGCCCTAACCCTAACCCTAACCCTAACCCTAATTCTAACCCCAACCCTAAAAACCTAACCCCAACCCTAACCCGAACCCCAACTCTAAACCTAACCCTAACCCTAACCCTAACCCTAATCCCCAACCCCGCCCTAACCCCAAACCCTGACCCCAACGCCCCAACCTAGCCCTAACCCTAACCTACCCCTAACCTTATCCTTAACCAAGTTCTGGAACAGGTAAGTACAGACAAAAATTAAATTACACCACACACACCCTTCCACACGGCCCCTACCCGTACTCGAGCCCCCTTACCCTAACCCTAATCCCCAACCCCGCCCTAACCCAAACCCCCGCCGACTTCCCATTTTCAGCAGACTGTCCATCTCGGATGATTAAGCTGCAGGAGTGAAGTGCACCCCCCGGGGTAGGGGGATGCATTCTTGTGTTTGTCCCCTTATACCCTAACCCTTACCCTAACCCTAACCCACCGCCGACTTCCCCTTTCCAGCAGGCTGTCCATCTCGGATGATTAAGCTGCGGTAGTGAAGTGCACCCCCTGTGGTGGGGGGACGCAATTTCACAATTGTCCCCTAACCCTAACCCCCAACCCTAACCCTAACCTTCCCCTAACCCTATCCCTAACCTTAACTAAGTTCTGGAACAGGTAAGTACAGACAAAAATTAAATTACACCACACACACACCCTTCCACACGGCCCCTACCCGTACTCGAGCCCCCTCACCCTAACCCTAATCCCCAACCCCGCCCTAACCCCAAACCCTGACCCCAACGCCCCAACCTAGCCCTAACCCTAACCCTAACCTACCCCAACCCTATCCTTAACCAAGTTCTGGAACAGGTAAGTACAGACAAAAATTAAATTACACCACACACACCCTTCCACACGGCCCCTACCCGTACTCGAGCCCCCTTACCCTAACCCTAATCCCCAACCCCGCCCTAACCCCAAACCCTGACCCCAACGCCCCAACCTAGCCCTAACCCTAACCCTAACCTACCCCTAACCCTATCCTTAACCAAGTTCTGGAACAGGTAAGTACAGACAAAAATTAAATTACACCACACACACCCTTCCACACGGCCCCTACCCGTACTCGAGCCCCCTTACCCTAACCCTAATCCCCAACCCTAACCCCAAACCCTGACCCTAACACCCCAACCTAGCCCTAACCCTATCCCTAAACTACCCCTAACCCTATCCCTAACCTTAACCCTAACCAAGTTCTGGAACAGGTAAGTACAGACAAAAACAAAATAATAACACCACACACACCCTTACATACGGCCCCTACCCTTGCTCAAGCCCCCTAACCCTAACCCTAATCCCCAACCTAACCCCAAACCCTGACCCTAACGCCCCAACCTAGCCCTAACCCTAACCCCAACCTACCCCTAACCCTATCCCTGACCTTAACCAAGTTCTGGAACAGGTCAGTACAGACAAAAACATCACAAACACCCTTCCACACGGCCCCTACCCGTACTCGAGCCCCCTACCCTGACCCTAATCCCCAACCCTAACCCTAACCCCAAACCCTGACCCTAACACCCCAACCTAGCCCTAACCTCAACCAAGTTCTGGAACAGGTAAGTACAGACCAAAATTAAATAATAACACCACACACACGGCCCCTACCCATACTCGAGTCCCCTTACCCTAACCCTAACCCCTAACCCTAACCTAGCCCCAAACCCTAAGCCCTATCCCTAACCCCAACCCTAACCTACACTTCAGTTATTGTGACCATGACCCTCACGATCGTGTCTGACACCACCCGCCGACTTCCCAATTTCAGCAGGCTGTCGATCTCTGATGATTAGGTTGCAGACATGAAGGGCACCCTCTGACCCTAACCCAACCCTACCCTTACTCGAGCCTCCACCCTACCTCTAAACCTAACCCTATTGTTCAACGTGCAAGGATAGCAGTACGTAAACATAACCCTGACCCCTAACCCCTAACCCTAATCCACAGACTAAAAACCTGCTCTTGGATGCAGACATGAACATAACGATAACAGATGCTGGGAGGTGTACAGAAGGTTCCTATCAGACACAGGATTCCTATTACATCATCTTGGACTAGATAGTAGTACCTAAACCCCTAACCCTAAACCGCTGATAAACAGGACAGGTAAGTTCGGGAACAGGTAAGTACGGACAAAAATAAAATAACACCACACATACTCTTCAAACCCAACCCTACCCTTACTCGAGCCCTTACCCGAACCCTGACCCGAACCTACATCCCCCTCTCACTAGGACTCAATGCGACCCTTTATTAGAACCCCCACCCCAACCCTAACCCTACCGGTTCAACGTAAAAAGGACAGTAGTACGTAAACACAACCCTAACCCTAACCGGAAGTGATTATCCACTAAAATAAACTGGACAGATAAGTTCTGGAACAGGTAAGTACAGACAAAAATTAAAAAATTATAATAACACCACATACACCCTTCAATGCGGCCCCTAACCCAACCTTTACTTGAGCCCCCACCCTAACCCCTATACCCATTGTCTCAATGTAAAAGGACAGAAGTATGGCCCTAACCCAAACCCTAAAACCTACCTCTAGCTCAACCCTAACACATAACTGTTGATTCTCCACTGAATTACAAGGGACAGGTAAGTACGGGATCAGGTAAGTGCGGACAAAAATATAATGCCACCACACATACATTACACATACATTACACTACACAATACCGCACCACTAATTTCATTCGCCAAAGCCATTATTAACACCTTTACCCTAGCCTGGCGCCTTGACCCAACCCCCCCCCCCTCCCCCCGAAACCTAACGCCAGCCCCAGCCCCAACTGTAGCCCAAAAACCTAACCTTAACCCCAGCCCCCAACCCTAACCTCAACCCTAACCACACCCCGGCCCCCATCCTGTCCTAACCCTAAGTGTGTGATAACAACAACTATAATATGAAAATGATAGGTACAAGGTAAGTAAAAAGGTAATTTAAGGTAATTTTCGGTAAAACGGGACAGGTAAGTTCTGGAACAGGTAAGTACGGACATAAAAATACATAAAAATACATAAATAACCATCCCTAACCCCAACCACGGCCCAAACCCAACCTAAACCGGGCCCCCAGCTCTGGCCCTGACCCCAGCCTTAACCCTAAAACCCAACCGCGCCCCGGTCCCCATCCCAATCTTAACTGCTAAAGATTAACAAAAGTAGACTAATAAATATGTTAAAATGGAAAACAAAGCAAATTATGAATGATTTTCATGTTAACAATACAAATAAATTCATTTGGTAAAAGGAAAAATTAATCCAAGTTTAATAGAAAATTTGTTCTGTTTTCATCATATAAAGATGAAAAACACAACGAATTTTAAACTTCATTAAGACAAAAAGCATCGAAAATAAACAAATAATCAATAAATAATAATATTTTCATCATAAAACTTATAAATATTCATGAATTCCCAAAAACGGGAGTTAGCCACGCCCACTTCACAGAAGAGGATCTTGGATCTCTCTTATTCCCCACTTTAAATGCAAATATCTCGGGAACCGTTCGAGCTATCGACATGCCGTTTTTTTCCTCACGATCACCATGATCTTTTGTGTCCAAAAATACCAAATTTGAACTTACTAAAAAATCTACCCTCACCTGAAAAACGGGACATTTACACCACCTGCCTAACTCAGACAGCAGGAATCCAAGTCGGGGCGGCTTCGCTAGTAGAAGCCTGATTATTCCTGAAGGTATTCTGGAAGCATTGGCTTTGGAATAAGGTAAGGAATCAATCCGCTGGCGTATGCCCTACCCTTGGGGAACCAACCCAGTAGAAGCTTGATTGCTTCCTGAAGAATTCCAACTCCTTGTGGGGAGGAATTTGTAAAGAAGTCATCCGCTGGGATGCTACCCGACCAGGGCCATCCGGGACGGTGTATTGCACATCGAACTCCGGACCCCTGGTTTAGCTAGACAGGGACAGACCATGCATCTTGGAAACCTTGCGGTGTTAACGAAGGGATGCTTGGTCAGGGCCCAACCAGGCACCCTGGATATCTCACAATATCCGTGACGGGGTGCCCGGGTGATAGAATTAGGAATCTGTTAGTTGGTAGACCTAGTCGCAGACTCTGCTCGGGTGTCTCGGGAAACCTTGCGGTGTTAACAGGAGACATTCTGGGCAGGGTGAGGTAAGTAGCCGGCCTCCCTGGGTCCACTAGGACAGCACGCAGGGCGGTGGTCTGGGGCCAACAGACCTTAAATGGGGCCGAGTCTTCTTTTGGTGGCTAGCACCGACCATACAACAGTCCATTATGCACCACACTGCACCCACACCTTGTTGGCTTCCCGTTTTCTCTTTTTGCATTGTTAATGGCTCGGAAAATTTTGCTTAAAGTAGCGACGGTGGCTAAAATGGGAGAGTGTATCCTCCTTTTTAGGGGCTCTCTCTTACTTTAGATCCCTATTTGGCTTACCAATTTTAAGTCTCATTCCCGTTCTCTCTTTTTACTTTGTAAATATCTCAGTAAAATTTGGCTTAGGTAGCATTGCTAACTTGGCTAAAATGGGAGGGTGTATCCTCCTTTTAGGGGCTCTCTCTTATTTTAGCTCCCTATTTAGCTTACCAATTTTAAGTCTCATTCCCGTTCTCTCTTTTTACTTTGTAAATATCTCAGTAAAATTTGGCTTAGGTAGTGTTGCTAACAAAGCTATACCCAGATTTAACGTTAGCTAAAATAGGTGAGTGTATCCTCCCTTTCAGAGGCTCTCTCTTATTTTAGTCTATTTTTACCAATTAAAAAATAGTAGTCAGTGAAACGTTTTCTCTTTTTGCACTGTTAATGGCTCAGTAAAAATAGCGCTGCTAATTTCCCAATTTTAACAGTCTAGAACGTTTCCTCTTTTTGCATTGTTAATGACTCAGTAAAAAATCATTATTATTATATCCAGAATTGACGATGGCTAAAATAGGGGAGTGTATCCTCCTCTAGGGGCTCTCTCTTATTTTAGGTCCCTATTTTCACTTTAAGCTTTTCGCGTCTCATTCCCGTTTTCTCTTTTCGCATTGTAAATGTCTTAAATAGCGTTGCTAACAAAATTATACCCGGAATTGACGTTAGCTAAAATAGGTGAGTGTCTCCTCCCTTTCAGAGACTCTCTCTTATTTTAGATCCCTATTTTTACTCTTAGCTCCTCATTTTTACAGTTCGGAACGTAGTAGTCAACGGAAAGAACGCTCAAAACAATAACCAACTTTGGCAGTAGCTAAAATGAGACGGAGTATCCTCCTTTTCTGTGTCTCTCTCTTATTTTAGATTCCTCCTTTAGAAACCTTTCTATTTTAGAAAAATCAACAAATAGATTAGGTAAAATAGGTAAAATAGGTTAATAGCTTAACAACTTATTCACTATAGGTTAGATACTTAGCTTTAGCCTTAGAAACGGCCACTTCCTGATTGGGCATGGGACACAAGCCGAGGCTTGATCCACCTACGGCTGGCCGCCTCAGGGGAGGGTGTCTAGTGACTAACGGCCGAAACACCCTGCGATCCTGAGGTGCACTACTGATGATGTGTCCTAAAATTTAGTTAAAAGCAATCTTAAAATCCTTTTAAAATAAACCAGTAAAGTGTCAAAACTGTAATTTTGAAAAAATGAAATAAGTAAACAACTTTTTTAATAAGGTCACAAAAAATCTTAATTCCCATTTTCTCTTTTGCATTGTTAATAGCTCAGTAAACTTTGCTTGAAGTGACGTTGCTAACAAAATGATACCCAGAATTGACATTAGCTAAAATGAGTGAGCGTATCCTCCTTTTCAGAGGCTCTCTCTTATTTTAGATCCCTATTTTTACTTTTGATTCCCCATTTTTACAAATTAGAACATAGTAGTCAACGAAACGCTTCCTCTTTTTGCACTGTTAATGGCTCAGTAAATTTTGCTTAAGTAGCGCTGCTAATTTCCCATTTAGTACATAGCAGTCAGTGAGACGTTTCCTCTTTTTCGCATTGTTAATGGCTCAGTAAATTTTGCTTAAGTCGCACTGCTAATTTCCCATTTAGAACATAGATTTTCACTTTTAGCTTCCCGATTTTACGACTTACTTCCGGGTACTCTTCTCGCACTGTAAATGTCTTGAGTAGCGTTACTAACAAAATTATACCCAGAATTGACGTTGGCTAAAATAGGGGAGTGTATCCTCCTTTTTAGGGGCTCTCTCTTATTTTAGATCCCGATTTTCACCTTTAGCTTCCCGAGTTTACGGCTTACTTCCGGGTTCTCTTCTCGCATTGTAAATGTCTTAAGTAGCGTTGATAACAAAATTATACCCAGAATTGACGTTGGCTAAAATAGGGGAGTGCATCCTCCTTTTCAGGGGCTCTCTCTTATTTTAGATCCCGATTTTCACTTTTAGCTTCCCGATTTTACGGCTTACTTCCGGTTTCTCTTCTCGCATTGTAAATGTCTTAAGTAGCGCTGCTAACAAAATTATACCCAGAATTGACGTTGGCTAAAATAGGGGAGTGCATCCTCCTTTTCAGGGGCTCTCTCTTATTTTAAATCCCGATTTTCACCTTTAGCTTCCCGATTTCACGGCTTACTTCCGGGTTCTCTTCTCGCATTGTAAATGTCTTAAGTAGCGTTGCTAACAAAATTATACCCAGAATTGACGTTAGCTAAAATAGGTGAGTGTATCCTCCCTTTCAGAGGCTCTCTCTTATTTTGGATCCCTATTTTTACTTCTCATGTTTACAATTCGGAACATAGTAGGCAGCGAAAAAACCGCTAAAAACAAGAACCAATTTTGGCAGCAGCTAAAAAGAGACAGAGTATCCTCCTTTTTTGAGACTCTCTCTTATTTTAGATTTCTCCTTCGGAAAAACTTTCATCCATGAACAACGTCTTCCTAATAAGGTCTCAAAAAAACTTAAAGACCTTTGATACAGGAGATTGACCCACTCAACCAGGTGGCTCGCCTCCTTTTGCACAAACCTTAAAGAAATCCCAGTGTGGTCTAAATGGAAACAAAAATTCTGATAGAGCGATAGCAGTGCAATAACATGCGTCGGCCAGTGCCTTTCCCTTGTCTCCCTATCTAACCACGCAGGTTAAGACCCTGTGATGGGGGGAGTCATTGTACCCTTTCAAAACCTAACCCTAACCCTAACCCTAACCCTAACCCAGGCCAAGCAAAATGTTCCAACAAGAGACTAAGAGAAGTATCCACAAACAAAATCAAGAACAGCGAGTCCAGGAAAAAATCTTGAAGAAAACAAATGAATAATCCAACAAAATAACAAAAGGGAAAATCCACGGTTTGACACACACCCGGCTGAAATCCAACACGGAAAAATGAAAGTGAAACTTACAGGCCGGAAAGGTTGCCAAGGTTGAACGGTTGCCAAGGTGCGGGACACACCGGGGTGACAGAACAAAGGCGAGCAATGACATCCCTGGAGAACCTGGGAGCGTAGACTATTGGGGACAAAAAGTCTGTTTGCAGGACAATTGCTGGGAGTGGCTTGCCCAGAGGTGGCCTGACGGACCTTCCTCTCGATATCCAGTTGAAGAATCCGGACGGTCACTGAAGTGGGAAGGACACTTTCGGTGCTACAATCCTCCTCTTCTGGGGAGTATAAGCGTGACAGGGCATCAGGTTTACCGTTCTTGGATCCTGGACGATAAGACAGGGTGAAGTTAAACCGGCCAAAGAAGAGACCCCAGCGAGCTTGCCGTGCGTTCAGACGTTTGGCCGTTCTGAGATATTCCAAGTTGCGGTGGTCGGTCCAAACAATGAAAGGTTGATTCGCCCCCTCCAACCAGTGACGCCACTCCTCAAGGGCGAGTTTAACAGCCAGAAGCTCCCGATCCCCAATGGCATAGTTCTGTTCTGCTGGGGTGAGACGGCACAGGGGTGGACCCGATTGTCCTTGGATGACCTCTGAGAGAGAACAGCTCCTACCCCCTGATTAGATGCATCGACTTCAACGATAAACTGGAGGGCTGGATCAGGTAGAGTCAATATGGGGGCAGAGGTGAAGAGCTCCTTAAGCCTATTAAAGAAAATGAAATGACAGAAATGACAGCCTCTCATGATGATGTTCTGCTATGGTGACTTGGAGCAGCTTGGTGCGATGAGTGGCCTGATGGAGGATATGACCATCCAGGGCACGAACGATGAGTGAACAAGGCAAACGTTCAGTCTCAATACCCAGTTGATGTACCAGTTCACGGTCCATGAATTGTGAATCAGCTCCTGAATCTAAAAAGGCCGCCAAGTCGTGAGTCTGGCTGTCAAGCGTGATCCGAAGCTTTAGAAGAAGCTTAGAAGGGACTGAGTGCTGTTGGCTCACCACTGCCCCCTTGCTCAATGGCGAGCCTGACCTTTTGCCGGGCAAGGCGTCATAGAGAGCCGTGGGATTCCATCCACTATCAGCCGCGGCTGTGCGGAACCTGACTGCATACTCTGATAGGACTGAAAAATAGGACTGATCCACAAATGAAATAAGCAAAAATACAAAAAAGGGTCTCTGGCTGACAAAGGCAAAAATGAGTAATCCAAAAAATAACAAAAGGGAAAATCCACGGTTTGACACACACCCGGCTGAAATCCAACACGGAAAAATTAAAGTGAAACTTACAGGCCGGAAAGGCATACACGATCGGTAACGCGATGAGACAATCTGGCAAGGAGTGTTTGCAGACCGCGTGCTTATATAGTGAGGTGGATTATAAATTAGTGTAACCCGGAAGTGCCACAGCCAAGATGGCTGCCGCCCGGAAGTGGGCGTATAACATCTGACAGGGTAGGAAAAATATGACAGACAGAATCTCCCTGATACACCACAGAGGTTTAGTCAGTGTATCAGTGTTCTGGGAAAGCACAGTTTCTCCTCAGGGAGATTTTATTATGAGGTGCAGGTCAGAGGGAAAACTGGCTGGTCATTAGGAGTTGCGAGAGAGAACATTAACAGGAAGAGGGCAGTTACACTGAATCCTCAGGATGGATTCCGGGCTGTGACCCTGTGGAATGAGAATCAGTATGATGCTTGTGAACATCCCTCTGTCCTCCTCACACTGAGGGAGAAGGTGGAGGTTGTGGGAGTGTTTGTGGATTATGAGGAGGGTCTGGTCTCCTTTTATGATGTGAAGTCCAGATCTCATATCTACTCTTTCACTGGTCAGACTTTCACTGAGGAACTCGATCCATTCTTCAGTCCTTGTTTCAATGAAGGAGATAAAAATGCAGCACCACTGATAATCTCTCCTGTATTTAAAACTGAATAAATTTAAACCTCACAAATTTGATCATCAGATGTTAAGAGTAAAAAGAATTTGTTTACTTTTTTGGTTAGATTTTAGAAATACTTATATCATTTGAATTGAATTTTAAAATGCTGTAGATATTATTATAATACCTGTTTTTAATTGTAATCCTAGTCTTTGTTATGATTGTGTGACATTATGACTGTAGAACTTTGTCATTACAAATCACATATTAAACTATTTATCCAGCAATCAGGATATTTTGTGTTTGTTTTTTTTGTTTATGGGAATGTATTTCTTTTCACTGTGTTTTATTTTTACATTATAAATAGTTGGGAGTAATTCATAGTTTATTTATAAGATGAAAAACCCCAGGTGTAATTAATTTGTAATAAGAGTAGTAAATAAGAGTATTAAAATAATTCAAATAAATGAGGTAAACTGATAATAATAATCATCATCAGCTTAGCTCTGGTGCAAAGCTTAGTTCTCCTTCAATGACAGCACATAATTACAACACCACACTGACTGAAACATGTGCAGGTCATTCATACTTTTATAGAAATTAAACTCTTGATTTAAGAAGTCTGGAGAAGATTACTTTAGACTCACAGTCTGTATTTTGAGCAAGTTTGTTTTTTCCGCTCAGGTATATTGCCATTTTTGCCTGACCAAAGATAAAATTGATCAGTTGGCACCTGAACCTGACGTATTTAAAACCAAGAATAAAACACTGAAAAGTAAAATCAACATTAAAAGACCTTAAGAAGCTCCGTAAAAACACAAAGAAAGACTGTAACCTGGAGCAGTAAATAAAAGCATGAACAGTTTGTCTCTGTGAACAGAAAGGACAGTCGTGTGTAACATCAGGGTTTAATACGGAGATAAACGATTTCACAGAGAGAATACAGTGTAAAATCCTCCACTGGAGGTCAGGATCAGTTGCTACTTTCATTCATGCATTTAAAAGTAGCATGCAATTTTAAATAGTTCTGCAATTTTATATAATTATTTAAAGACTTATTTGGTTAATATGTTATTATAAAATAACTTTATACAATTGTATTAAGCCAAGGAATCTGTGCATTATTCGTATTGTATGTTTTTTACCTTCTCTTGAAAAGACACAGTACGGTCATCCAACCCTCTATCATATTTAAAAAAAATGAAGTTTAAACATGTTGTTTGTGGAGCTGTTGTCATGCTTGTGGACTTCAGGTGTCTAAAATGAGGGAGGGGCTACAAATCAGTGTCTGCAAAACCATGGGTATGGATTGCGAAAGTGTGCGCACGGTTTATGAATTTGTTGGTACGGATTACAAAACCTAAGGGTACGGTTTACAAATCTGAGAGCACGGATTGTTACCTCATGTGCACGCTTTGTAAAACTGAGGGAACAGTACAATAATCTGTGAGTATGGTTTATAAACTGAGGGGACGAATTTGTGATCACGGATTTGTGAGTCTTGTTTTCTTTTACTTAATGTGTCCTTGTTAGGGATCATCGCGGATCCGTTAGGGATCAGCGCAGACTTGGTGCCATGTGCGTTTGTTTGTTTGTGTCACGTGATTGCCCCGTGTGTCCACGTGTGCTCCTCCCTGGTCATCACACCTGTTTCCCATTGTGTGTGATTGTCCGTGTCGCTATATATGTGAGCCGCGTTGCATTAGGCAGCGTGGCTTCATTGATTATATTGTGTATTCCCTGTGTAGTGTGGTTTATGTTTGTTCTTCTTCATGTGTTAAACCCCTTTCATTTGAAGCTATCCTGCGTACGGGTCTGTTCCAATCCACCTCTGCCAGGGTCCTGACAGTCCTGGAGATGGAAACTTCATAAATAGAAAAATATATTTAGGGATGTACAGTGATTGCAGTGTGACCTGTTACAGAGTGTGTGTGTGTGTGTGTGTGTGTGTGTGTGTGTGTGTGTGTGTGTGTGTGTGTGTGTGTGTGTGTGCGGTCACTCTGCTCACCTCGTGACCAGACAGATACACTCTCACTCAGTCGGTCTGTGGACAGCTTTTTCTGCACAAAGTATTTCAGATGTTTGTGAAGCAGAGTCATGAACTCCGTACCTACAGAGAAATGAAGCAAAACATGAACATATACCTAAACTTTCAGAGCACTTTAACAAAAAAAGAGACTTGAATAAAAAATTAATTACAATAATAACACATATGAGAATATAAAGAACATAATTTAATAATAAAAAAACATAATGCAACCAATTAGTGCTTATTATATTATAGTTAAATAGCTAAATGTGTTTATTTAATTACTTCATGCATTTACAGCCTTGCAGTTTATTAAAAAACATTTGGATGCTATAATTCATTTATATTCATTTTATTATACTATAATTCATATTATATTCACAAGTGTATTGCTCGCTTTCTCCCTCTCTCTCTCTGTGTCTGTCTCTCTGTGTGTCTCTCTCCCTGTCTGTCTCTCTGTGTGTCTCTCTCTCTCCCCCTGCCTGTCTGTCTCTCTGTGTGTCTCTCTCTCTCTCCGTCTGTCTGTCTCTCTGAGTCTCTCTCTCTCTCCGTCTGTCTGTCTCTCTGAGTCTCTCTCTCTCCCTTTCTGTCTGTCTCTCTGTGATTCTCTCTCTGTCTCTCTCTCTCCCTGTCTGTCTCTCTCTCCCTGTCTGCCTGTCTCTCTGTCTCTCTCTCTCTCCCTCTATCAAGCATGCTGTCTAGTGCTGTGAATTAGATGAGGATCAGATCACATTTTATGACAAATTACAACAGAAAACCAGTTTATTCCAAACAGTTTACGTACTTTTACTTTCCACTGTATATGAATAATTACAATAAACACAATTTATAAAAAACTCATGATTATGATGTCTGCTTTTTAAAAAGATCGTAATGAACTAAAACAGTGTGATAAACGTTTAATATTCTGTAAAAGCTGTAACACAAACCGGGTGTGATGCAGTTGGAGTCGAACGGGTCACTGCAGGTAAATCCTCGCCCTTCCCCACAGCCTTCTTTATTTTTTCCTCCGCTTCTTTTCTGAAAGAAAAGAGAGCAACAACTGACATTAAGTGACCTACAGTAGAGTGTGGTTTGGGATGTAGTCCAGTGAAACATTCCATATACGAGTATTACTTTTGAACATAATCTATATAAACTATCACTAATTTAATCACCAACCTAACGAGCTTGTTAAGGCAATCCAGACCAGCAAGCAGCTTCCTGTTAGATGCATCCTGCACTAACGGATGTAGAACGTACCTGAACCTTCTGCCACACTGTAGGTCCATTTTGGCCCTGGGTGTGACACCATCCACGGCCATGAAAAACACCTTCCTAGGCTTGATGATGAGAAAGTCGAGGTAGTGGAAAATATCTATCTATCTATCTATCTATCTATCTATCTATCTATCTATTTTCCTCTCAGTTAAATGAACACCTGACTATATATTTTAACCTCGTACCTGTCGCCCCCCCTTTTTCATGATTTTCGCCTAGATGACATACCCACCTAAAAAGTGGTACAGCTCCCATATACTTTGACACACAGAGGTGAGCCTGGTCTCCTTGAGTCTCTCATTTCTGATACAAGTGTCAGCGTGATTCTAGGCCTTACTGACACAGAGTTACAGAGGCTAGAATGGAGGGTTTTTATTTCCGTCTGATAAACTGATTATATACATTGCTGTATTTAATGATGGTAGGTAAACAACAACTGAGGGTCATAGCCACATGTCTTGGCTTTCACCCAAAAAAATTAAGTCAAAAGACTCAAAAATGGATTTTATATGAATATTTTTCTACGGGCACGTCCGTCCATTCATGTTTTTCTTGTTTATTTGTTTACTGTATAATTTTGTATAAAAAGACTGCATGCTTAGTTCAAAAGTCCTATAACAAAGAGAACCCCTCTGCCTAGAAGCCTGCTGTGAAAAAAGACCGGTAACCTGACACCCTGAGGTGTGAGAGTGTGAAAAGTTCGAGAATTGTGCAATAAAGTAAATAAAAATAAAACAATAAAAAAATTAATATGCGAATGCTCATTGCACAGCCCGCCCTCACCAGATGTATCATGTTGCATCTCGTTGGAATCGTCTCCTTATTGGCTAAAGAGCTATGATGCTCGCGAAACATCAAATCTCTACTGGAGGAAGCAATTGTCAGTCAAAGGGAGGATGTCCCACATAGCATGGAGAGACCTCATTGGTTTCTTAGCTGCCTATCTCTGCACCACAGGCACTGATTGGCTCATGAGAGGGCTTGTCTGACGCATGAGTGTAGTTTTGTAAGCCTCTAATGAGAAGTGAGAGCCGAAACAAAGGATGGAAGTGAAGCTGTTTACAGTTTTCGGTCAGAAACGTAATACTTGTGAGGCGAGCAAAGCGTTTTGGATTAAAAGGCTTACATATTCCAGTTCCTTGGACTCTTGGGGAATTTTTTACAAGCATTTGTTTTGGAAAATACATTAACATTAGTGACAATGTGAAGAAAGGGAAATTGTGTTTAAAGGTAAGTAAACAAACCGAACTAGCGCCGCCTAGTTCAGGTGGCTATCAAATGGTTCAATTACTATGACTGCTATAAATCATATTATGCTTTGTGTGTGGGCTTAATAAAATCCTGAGAGTCTAAGCTTTCAAACAGTATATACTATAACTGTGTATTTAGAGGATTTAATGCTTAAAAGTTACAATGAAGTTACAATGAAGTAGATGCAGTCTCGCCTCCTAGCGGTGGTGGATCGTTCTCACAATGGCGACCTGATAAGTGGTTTTAACAATCACCTCAGGTTTACATTACCTCACTATTTATATTAACAATCACCTCAGGTTTACGTTACCTCACTATTTATATTAACAATCACCTCAGGTTTACATTAACTCACTATTTATATTAACAATCACCTCAGGTTTACATTACCTCACTATTTATATTAACAATCACCTCAGGTTTACATTACCTCACTAATTGCTTGATATTAAATCACCTCAGGTTTACATTACCACACTAACCTCTGGTTTACATTACCTCACTAACTTGGTTTATATTAGCAATCACCTTAGGTTTACATTACCTCACTATTTATATTAACAATCACCTCAGGTTTACATTACCTCACTAATTTTTATGTACAATCACCTCAGGTTTACATTACCTCACTATTTATATTAACAATCACCTCAGGTTTATGTTACCTCGATAACTTGGTTTATATTAACAATCACCTCAGGTTTACATTACCTCAGAAACTTGGTTTATATTAACAATCACCTCAGGTTTACATTACCTTACTATTTATATTAACAATCACCTCAGGTTTACGTTACCTCACAATTTATATTAACAATCACCTCAGGTTTATGTCACCTCACTATCTTGGTTTATATTAACAATCACCTCAGGTTTACATTACCTCATTATTTACATTAACAATCACCTCAGGTTTACATTATCTCACTAACTTGTTTTATATTAACAATCACCTCAGGTTTACGTTACCTCACTAACTTGGTTTATATTAACAATCACCTCAGGTTTACATTACTTCACTATTTATATTAACAATCACCTCAGGATTACGTTACCTCACTATTTATATTAACAATCACCTCAGGTTTACGTTACCTCACTAACTTGGTTTATATTAACAATCACCTCAGGTTTATGTTAACTCACTATTTATATTAACAATCACCTCAGGTTTACGTTACCTCACTAATTTTCATCTACAATCACCTCAGGTTTACATTACCTCATTAACTTGTTTTATATTAATAATCACCTCAGGTTTACGTTACCTCACTAACTTTGTTTATATTAACAATCACCTCAGGTTTACGTTACCTCACAATTTATATTAACAATCACCTTAGGTTTATATTATCTCACAAACTTGTTTTATGTTAACAATCACCTCAGGTTTATGTTACCTCACTATTTATAATAACATTCACCTCAGATTTACGTTACCTCATTAACGTGGTTTATAATAACAATCACCTCAGGTTTACATTGCCTCACTAACTTGGTTTATATTAACAATCACTTCAGGTTTACGTTACCTCACCAACTTGGTTTATATTAACAATCACCTCAGGTTTATGTTACCTCACCATTTATATTAACAATCACCTCAGGTTTACATTATCTCACTAACTTGTTTTATATTAACAATCACCTCAGGTTTACGTTACCTCACTATTTATATTAACAATCTCCTCAGGTTTATGATACCTCACTAACTTGGTTTATATTAACAATCATCTCAGGTTTACATTATTTCACTATTTATATTAACAATCACCTCAGGTTTACATTACCTCACTAACTTGGTATATATTAACCATCACCTCAGGTTTACTTTACTTCACTATTTATATTAACAATCACCCTGGGTTTACGTTACCTCACTATTTACATTAACAATCACCTCAGGTTTACATTAACTTACTATTTATATTAATCACCTCAAGCTTACATTACCTCACTAACTTGGTTTATATTAACAATCATCTCAGTTTTATGTTACCTCACTATTTATATTAACTATCACCTCAGGTTTATGTTACCTCACTAACTTGGTTTATATTAACAATCACCTCAGGTTTACATTACCTCACTTTTTATATTAACAATCACCTAATGTTTACATTACCTCACTTTTTATATTAACAATCGCCTGAAGTTTACATTATCTCACTAACTTGTTTTATATTAACAATCACCTCAGGTTTATGTTACCTCACTATTTACATTAACTATCACCTCAGGTTTATGTTACCTCACTAACTTGGTTTATATTAACAATCACCTCAGGTTTACATTATCTCACTAACTTGTTTTATATTAACAATCACCTCAGGTTTATGTTACCTCACTATTTATATTAACTATCACCTCAGGTTTATGTTACCTCACTAACTTGGTTTATATTAACAATCACCTCAGGTTTACATTACTCACTCACTCACTCATTTTCTACCGCTTTATCCGAACTACCTCGTGTCACGGGGAGCCTGTGAGTATCTCAGGCGTCATCGGGCATCAAGGCAGGATACACCCTGGACGGAGTGCCAACCCATCGCAGGGCACACACACTCTCATTCACTCACGCAATCACACACTACGGACAATTTTCTAGAGATGCCAATCAACCTACCATGCATGTCTTTGGACCGGGGGAGGAAACCGGAGTACCCGGAGGAAACCCCCGAGGCATGGGGAGAACATGCAAACTCCGCACACACAAGGTGGAAGCGGGACCTTGACCCTGGAGGTGTGAGGCGAACGCGCTACCCACTAAGCCACCGTGCCCCCCGGTTTACATTACCTCACTATTTATATTAACAATCACCTAATGTTTACATTACCTCACTTTTTATATTTACAATCGCCTCAGGTTTACCTTACCTCACTATTTATATTAACAATCACCTCAGGTTTACCTTACCTCACTATCTTGGTTTATATTAACAATCACCTCAGGTTTACATTACCTCACTATTTATATTAACAATCACCTCAGGTTTACATTACCTCACTATTTATATTAACAATCACCTCAGGTTTACATTACCTCACTAAATTGGTTTATATTAACAATAACCTCAGGTTTACATTACCTCACTATTTATATTAACAATCACCTCAGGTTTACATTACCTCACTATTTATATTAACAATAACCTCAGGTTTATGTTACCTCACTAACTTGGTTTATATTAACAATCACCTCAGGTTTACATTACCTCACTATTTATATTAACAATCACCTCAGGTTTACGTTACCTCACTAACTTGTTTTATATTAATAATCTGTAACACACTTCTAGCGGATGCTCTATTTACAATCTGACATTGTAATTCTGCACAAGAGAACAAACGTGTGTTATTGGTCATAATCCCAAAGCTCCTGATGCGGAGCGCTTTGTTCCCCTTCCGCCATTTTACACTCAACTTTGTGCTTTATGACAAAAGAAAAGGTGAAAAAAACAAACTTTGCACGTGTTTCTCACACACAAACACACACACACAAACACACACAAACACACACCACTCAAAAACATAGCATACGTTCTTGTGAATAAAACTTCCTTTATACCTCTTATGCTTTTTATTATATTTAATTTCTAAACAATTATAACCACTGGCTGGTGTATGTCAAACATTACTCAGCATATCTCCAGGTCAAAGCTGACTGATGCAACTAAATTCATAAATAAGAGAGGAAACATGATTTCAATATGAAAACAACAACATTTATTATCATTACTATTATTTTTTTTAAGTTGGAGTTAAAATAAAATAAAATCCACATCAATAATTAAAAAAAAATATTTATCAAATTTCATTAAAACAAATTCCATTAACAAATATGTTGCCATTCTTTTTATTTTGAAAATGATCTTACTAAACTGACCAGGATGGTGATCACCAGGTTCAAAACAAACAATGGCAGCAATTACCAAATTAAGAAAGTAACAAAACAAATTACCCTGTTGTTCAGGTCTTTGCATCTGGCCTGATAGGGGGAGGGAGGGAGGGTAAGAAAGAAAGAAAGAAAGAAAGAAAGAAAGAAAGAAAGAAAGAAAGACCATAAATCAGATGTTCCTTCTGAAAACTTTAACATCCAGAACATATATGGAAAGCTTGTAGGTTGCTATATATAAAACAAATAAAAACTATAATAAAACAATTTAAAATACAAAAAAATATATACAAATCTCTGCAGTAATGGCCAAGGAAGCCAGACAGATTACTGCTGTTTCCCAGGATAAAACTGCCTCAGGTATACTTCCCAACACAGAAGATGCCAACAACAAAACATCAGCCGATGTTCTTTGCCTCTGCTGCGCGTTCATGTTGATCGGCTGTGAGAAACACCACATGACCACATTAGCATGACCTACATTTTAGTGCATCCTCAAGAGAACATTGAGAGTAAGCTGATGAAAAAATTTTATTTATAGAAAATCAATAAATTATGTAGAAATTTCTATACTTCTGCACAAATAAAGGTGGACTTAGTGGATGCTGCAGGACAGGCTGATGCTCCGGGTTGACAACATGCTGCTCGAGGTGGTCATTCAGCGCTTGGTGGTCATTCAACGCCTAGTGGTCATTCATGCCCAGTGGTCATTCAGTGACTGGTGGTCATATATTCTGTGGTGGGTCAACGAGAGGGTAAAAACAAATGCACATGAATGTAAAATGTAAACTGCCCAATTCTCACTAGTTGTTCAAATTGTTTATGTGAAGGTGAATGTACAACTCTGTAGCGCCTAAACACTCGGTACAGAATCCACTAAAGTCATCATGAAGTCATCATTTTGTTCATCATCATCATCATCATCATCAACTGTTCACTTGATTTATTACATAAACCTTACATTTTCTCTGGACTCAGTGATAAATACATGGCTGACTGTTGTAACGAACCAAAAAAACTAGAAAATGGCATTCATGATGATTTATGGTGATTTTATTTCCCTTTACCTATATTGACGCTGATGCATTAAAGAGAAGGGGGTCCCCGTTCCAAGATGGCGGCCCTATTGACGCATTCGGTCCAATGTACTGCCGTAAACAGGCGACATCTAGGTGTAGATATCTATGACCAAACATTAGCCACATGCTAACAGTAGCGTGTCTGGAGCGGGTGTTCATGGTATATGTAGTTTTCACACAGTGACCGTGTGTGCTTTAACTCTCTACATTTGATTATATTGTCTTCTGGTAAAGTAGGTTCCTGTCTTTTGTATACTATCTGCTTAACTCACTTTGTTCTAGAGTAGTGTGATTTGAATTGTGTTATATTCTATACCATTGTTGATTTTATAGTGTTGGTTTTTGTTGTTCTCTCAGCTGATTAATCAGGAGTAGTTTCAGTCTCCCTTAAGGTGTGAATTGGGGGCAGGGCTTACCTATTTAAATTGAAGGTTCTAGCGGTTTGTCAGAATCTCTCTCTAGCATTAGTGTCTAGTACTGCTTGATATTTTCTACCATACCTTAATTCTCACTCTTGTTTGACTACAATTATGTGCATTAAACCCATCTCTGTACTCAAGGCCTACTCTCGCAGACGCTCTCATCCACAAAGCAGAGGTCACAATCCCAGTAACCTCATCTACCGTCCTCTGTTGTGCAAGTCTCAAACAGTGGTGGTAGGTGGGCTCTGGAATTGTCAGTCTGCGGTAAAGAAAGCTGATTTTATCTCTGCTTTAACTTCCCATTATTCCTTTGATTTTCCTGCTCTAACAGAGACCTGGATATCCCCACAGAACACTGCTACACCAGCTGCTTTATCCTCTGCCTATGCTTTCTCTCACTCACCACGAGAAACAGGCAGGGGTGGTGGTACAGGTTTATTGTTGTCAAAGAAATGGTGCTTTACACCTCTATTCTTCTCTCATTTAACAATCTCTTCTTTTGAATTCCATGCCATTTCAGTTACCTCTCCTATCAACCTTGTTATCATTGTTGTCTACCGCCCTCCTGGTCCCCTAGGAGACTTCCTGGAAGAAATGGACTCACTGCTTAGTGCCTTCCCTTCCGATAGCTCCCCCCTGATAGTGATTGGTGACTTCAACCTCCCCTCTGACAAGCTACATTCTTCTTCCCTCCTGTCTCTTCTCGACTCTTTCTCCCTCACACTCAACAGCTACATCCCCACACACAAAGGAGGCAATGTCCTGGACCTGGTTTTCACCCGTCCTTCTCCAGCTACAGACGTGACTCCTACCCCACTACACGTCTCTGATCATCACCTGGTATCCTTCACCATCACTCTACCTATCTTACCTAGAACTACCTCTCACCCCCTCGCTCTTACTCGCCGCAACCTTCACTCTGTCTCCCCTTCATCTGTAGCTTCTGGCACTCTTTCTTCCCTTCCTGATACTGAGTCTTTTTCCTCACTACCCTTGGACTCAGCCACAGATACTTTCCTCTCATCTCTTTCCTCAACTATGGACTTCCTCTGCCCTATGTTCACTAAACCCAAGATACCTTCTTGTTCTGCTCCTTGGCTTTCAGATGTGCTGCGCAACAATCGAAGAGAGCTAAGATCACCAGAGAGAAAGTGGAAGAAATCACAACTTGATGCAGATCTTGATTTTTACAGAACACTTCTTGTCAAGTTCTCCTCAGATGTGACTTCTGCCAAGACTTCCTTCTACAAGGAAAAGCTTGAAGCTCCCTCACGTGACCCACGGAAATTCCACAACATCATCTATTCTCTGCTCAACCCCCCGGCTTCCCCTTCTTCATCCTCCCTGACTGCAGAAGACTTTGCTTCTTTCTACCAGGAGAAGATTGAGGAAATTCACCTTCAGATTGAAGGTGAAGAAAATTGAAGAAAAACCTTCACTTCAGCCCCGACTGCACTTGCATCTCAGAGTATGGATTCCCCTACACCTTCGTTGTCACATTTTTCAACTGTGGCAGCAGAAGAGATTTTACAACTCATCCAGTCCTGCAATCCTACCACCTGCCCATTGGATCCACTCCCTACCACTAGGCTCCAGACCATCTCACAAGACCTCTTGCCCTTCATTTCCACTAGCGTCAATAGATCCATAGCATCTGGTCAGGTACCAACTACTTTCAAGAGAGCAAGGGTTATTCCCATCCTAAAGAAACCTGCTCTGGATACATCAGTAACTACAGACTGGTATCACTTATCTCATTTCTTTCAAAAATTCTTGAACGCATTGTCTATAATCAACTGTCTGTCTATCTCTCACAGAACAACCTCCAAGATCCCAAACAGTCTGGCTTTAAATCAGCTCACTCCACAGAGACAGCCCTTTTGGATGTCTCTGAGAAGCTACATGCTGCTAGATCAGACAAACTGTCATCTGTCCTTATCCTCCTTGACCTTTCAGCAGCGTTTGATACGGTCAACCACAAGACTCTCTTATCCACCCTCAAGAGTCTTGGGATTTGCGGATCAGCTTGGGAATGGTTTGCGTCCTACCTGGAAGGAGGCTCATATCAGGTAACATGGAGGGGAGTGACATCTGCTCCACGCAGACTCTCCACTGGCATCCCACAGGGCTCAGTACTTGGTCCTCTTCTTTTCTCCCTGTATACTCACTCTCCTTGGGGAAGTTATTTCATCACATGGGTTCTCTTACCACTGCTATGCTGATGATACACAACTTATCTTCTCTTTCCCACCCTCAGATACCACAGCTTCTGACCGGATCTCAGCATGTCTGGCAGAAATTTCATCATGGATGACTGCTCATCAGTTAAAGCTCAATCCTAGCAAAACTGAACTGCTGTTCATCCCAGGTGGATCATCCCCAGGTCATGATCTTGCTATATCCTTGCACAACGATGTGCTCCGCCCTTCAGGCCCAGCTCGCAACCTTGGGGTAACCATGGACAATCAACTGTCCTTTTCCTCTCGTGTTGCTAATGTGACTCGCTCATGTCGGTTTCTTCTCTACGACATTAGAAGGATTTGGCCATTTTTGTCCACAGAGACTGCTCAAGTACTTGTTCAGTCTCTTGTCATTTCTAGACTGGATTACTGCAATGCACTGCTGGCAGGTCTACCTATGAATGCAATCCGTCCTCTGCAAATGATCCAAAATGCAGCTGCCCGGCTTGTTTTCAACCTGCCAAAGTTCTCACATACCACCCCGCTGCAGCGATCCCTCCACTGGCTTCCGGTAGCTGCACACATCCGATTCAAAACACTGATGCTGGCCTACAAAGCCAAAAATGGACCAACTCCCTCTTACCTCAAAGCCCTCATCATTCCTCACACTGCACCCCGCACCCTCTGATCTACCAGCACTGCTCGACTGGTTCCACCATCTCTCAGGGTAAGAGGCAAGTATACTACAAGACTCTTCTCTGTTCTGGCACCTAGGGGTCCGGACAGCTGAGTCACTGGCTATTTTCAAACGGCGGTTGAAGACCTACTTATTCAGGAAACACTTCAACTAGCACTTCTTTCCTTATCTTTTGCATTTAAAAAAAAAAAAAAAACCTTTGACACTTTTTCATTGTAACCTTGAACAAATATTTTAAACTCATGGTATCTTAAGTATGTAACCTAGTGAACCAGCATTAATGTATTCAATGTTAGAGATTTAAGCACTTATGTACGTCGCTCTGGATAAGGGCGTCTGTCAAATGCTGTAAATGTAAATGTAAGGATATAAAATCCACAAGAGGCTCCAAAAGGGAAAAAGAAGGCGGAATGCATGTGCAATGTCGGTGTGGGACGTGACATTCTGGACATCTGTGTGTCTCCTCACTATTATTGTAAGGGCTTAAAGGTTTAGTGCATTAGTTCACATAAATAGGTCATGTGACAATAACATGTCTATATTCTATGTGAAAGAAACTCAATGATGGACCTTAAGTGTCAGGTCCCCGGACGGAGGTGGTGCGGTGACAGACCCGTACGCAGGATAGCTTCAAATGAAAGGGGTTTAATACATTAGGAAGACAAACATATACCATGCTACACAGGGAACAATCAATATATTCAATGAAGCTGCGCTGCCTAATGCAACGCGGCTCAAATATATAGTTACACGGACAATCACACACAATGGGGAATAGGTGTGATGACCGGGAGGAACAGATAAAGACAGGGCAATCACGTGACATAAACAAACACAAATGCACATGGCCATAAATCTGCGCAGATCCATCACGGATCTGCGCTAATCCCTAACATTAAGAAAGCAATTTTAAACTCAGTATTGTTTTAATTTTGTCAGGATACAACACTACGTGTACTGTATAAGATGGCTCAATGGTCAGAGGTAGTCATTATATTCAGGTGCACATACATTGTTTCACAGCAAATTTACAGATACATAATAATTTGTGAGGTGATTCGAAATAAAGTTTAAGTTAAATTTATATTTATCCTTAATGAACATGCCTGAGGCAATGGTAGTAAGAAAAGACTTCATGAGACAATATTAGGAATAAACCTTGAGAAGAACAAAAAGGAAACTCATCCTCGTTTGGGTGACAACAGGGTGTTATTAATTATAATGTCCTCTCTACAGCTGTATATCGTAAAGTGGAACTGGGCAACCAATCCTGTTGGGTTTGGATTAGGAGACCTAAGTGCAAATCTGAGACACAGAGAGAGAGAGAGAGAGAGAGAGAGAGAGAGAGAGAGAGAGAGAGAGAGAGAGAATAAGGAAAGAAAGAAAAGAAAGAAAGAAAGAAAGAAAGATGTTATTTTCTGTTTAACTAAAATACATACTGTAAGTAAACTACTAATTAAAAACTAGAAATGAAGGTAACTTTTATGACTAAACAGATTTCAGCGTTAATTCCAATGATAATCATCTTTGTTAAATGTACAGCATATCTGTGAAAATAATTTTTTAAACAAGAATAATATTAAATAAACAAATAAACTTACAAACAATGGCCTCTTTCAACCGAAATAACAAAAGAATGCAGCTGGTATCAGTATGATATCTGCTGCTGCATCACCCTTGAATTTGTGTTAAAGCAAAGTATAGAGTTACATGCATACATGTTTACATGTTCTGTAATCACTTAAATCCTTTAACTTTGTCTCAAGCTAAAAGTTTTATTAAATTATAATTTGCTTCATCAGAATAAACTTTTCATATTCAACACAATACAGTTGATTTATATATATTTATGATGACACATTATTATCATATGTTATTCATTCCTGAATCTTCTACACTACAACTGAATATCAAGTGAATATACAGGTACGTCTCAATAAATTAGAATGTTGTGGAAAAGTTCATTTCTTTCAGCAATTCAACTCAAAAATAGTGAAACTGATGTAGTATATAAATTCAGTAACACAGACTGAAATAGTTTAAGTCTTTGTTTCTTTTAATTGTGATGATTTTGGCTCACATTTAACAAAAACCCACCAATACATTATCACAAAAAATTAGAATACTCTATAAGACCATTAAAAATATTTTTAGTGAATTGTTGGCCTTCTGGACAGTTTGTTCATTTACTGTACATGTACTCAAACTAGGTTTGGGTCCTTTTGCTCTAATTACTGCCTCAGTTTGGCATAGAGGTGATTTTTTTGGTCTCGTTTCTCATTTTCCTCTTGACAATAGCTCATAGATTCTCTATGGTGTTCAGGTCAGGTGACAATCACACCAACCTGTACATATCTGTAGGCATGACTTTTCTCTAAATGAAGAACTGAGAGTGTAGAAACAAACATTTTTGCAACACAAGGACACAGAAACATGATGAATGTATATTTTTAATAAACAGATAAATAAGTAACATTAATAAATCAATAAATAAATACAGTGCTAAAGTATCATACAAGTATATGAATAATATTACACATGATGTTAAAGGATCTGCTTACACCTAAGATGTTATCCAAAGACCTTATTATAATGTACAGTTAGTGTGTTTCATAATAGAATCTCAAACTACACATTAATTATAGAAAGAGATTTAACATCAAAATCTTATTATGCTAATATGCATATAAAAACTAAACAGATATTCCAAAATCAGTATAAATATAAAGATAACTTAAAAAGAATTTAGATTTAGAGATCACACTTTAATCTTCTACGGTAGTATATTTTTTCCTTTCAGCTTGTTAAACACAACTCCATCTGGTTGTTTTCGCCATTTCACTGTGATGTTCTGTGTCCTCAGAAGATCCTTCAGTTTCTCTTTGATCTGAAGAACAGAATAAAATTTTTTTCAGGATTATCCTGTAGAAAATGATACAGAAACTGAATACAACATTTTAAATCTAAATACAATACAGTTTATGTGTCAGAGTTTAATGAATAATGAAAATATACATTATAAGTCTTATGGAGGATGAGACACACCTGCTCCAAGATGGCCATCATCACTGCAGGATCATTCACATCCTCTTTGGATCGGACCTTCACGCTTAGTATTTGTTGTTGTCCTGTGATTTCTAAATGCAGAAACACAATGACACACAATTAAACTAATATTCTGACCTCAGTTTAATTAAATGTCTAAATATAAGACTGAATAAATCATTAACTCACCTGCGTAACAAAAGAAAGGCATTATGTCTGAGCACTGAGCATCAACAGCCTGACTGTTATTTATATAACCACAGTTTTCATTCTTCAGGGCATTATCTGGTTTTCCAGACATCCAGCTGATGGTAGAGAAGTTAGTTTGGTCTGTCCACTTCCAGTAGTCTCTGAACAGACCAAACCAAGTCCAGCCAGAGGTCAGTCCCTGTATCACTGATTCTTCAGTTGCATTTCTCGAGCTGGCCAAGTCTGTGTGATGCTGCCTACAGTAAGTCTGAGCAGCAAGCCATGTCATAGTAGTAGAAATATAAATGTACCTCTGATTTCCAGTTTTACTGACTGTGAGAATAAAAACACATGATGAACATGAATATTCAGGCAATTTCAATACTTTTACAAATAAAAAGCTATACAGATTACAACATTAAAACTCTCAACAGAACAGCAAGAACATGGCACACATGTAGACCTGGTAGACTGATCAAATAAATATTGTATAAAGTGTCTGAAATGTAAACATTTACGAAGGCAAATCTGAAATTTGTTCTGTCATAATATCCGTGCCACTACAATCACTACAGTGAGCATGAATACACACAATTTTTTTATTACGAAACAATATTTACTACTGATAAAATAATAGTGAGCAATATGTAAAGTCTTACCATCAAAACAGACAAAGGAGTGTAGTGAAGTACAGTCCAGATCATTCCAACCCCAGGGACCAATCGCACCACACTCGTCATGTCCAACAATATTATTGGGTTGACCTGAATACCACCACGTAGTCCCCAGTGGTTCATTTCCCATGGACCAGCGCCAGCTGTTGATAGGATTGTAGAGTCCAATCCAAGCACTGGAACTGAACTGTAGTTTTTGTGCTTCATTCTGAAGTCGGACCATGTTGTCATTACTGTCGATGATCGCCAGGTCAGTGTGTGTGGCTCTGCAGTAAGCCTGAGCATCACTCCAGGTTTTCCCCTGCTGGATCAGATAGTACTGATGAGAGATGGACAGGATGAGAGGGATGAATACTGGGGACAAAAATTAGTAAACATTTTATGCAATATGAGCTCTGTCAGAATTTATTCCTTAATTTAATTAATTCTTCACATTCTTCTCCTTACTTTAATTGTGTTTCAGCTGCTGAATTTTATTGATTAAGCAATCATTTTGTTCACAACTTGCACGTTAAGCACTGACACACACACAGAGACACACACACACACACACACACACACACACACACACACACACACACACACACACACACACACACACACTTCTCTCACCTGTGAAAATCAGGAGTATGAATAGATGCTGCTCCATTACTGATGGGTTGAGGATAAAGTCACTAAGACATAAGAAACATGATTAAAATCTCTCAGCAGTTTTAAATTGTCAGTAGTGGAGGGTTTGTGCAGACAAAAAAAAAAGGCAAAGGCAGGTCAAAAAAACAGCAAGAAATTGATAGTTCTGAATCAGGTCACACAAGCTAAAATTTGGTCAAAGTGATGAACATAAACAAGAGGCTTTGTAACATTGTGAAAACACAGAACATTCACTTTAAAGAAAAGAACACACACAGTGGTTTAAATAGACACATAAATCACTGATACACAACTGAAAAAAGCTGAGCTTAATTATGAAACAGGCAATAACAACATTTGTAATATTAATTTTTCACAAGACTTTACACAAAAAGTAATGGTTTTAGTTAGTAACCATCATTTTAAATAAATATTTATTTGTAATTATTTATAGACCAAATACAAGTGTCTGGTAGTCCGGCAGTAGGATCACACACTGGGGATTAATTTTCTGTTCAAATCCTGGATTACATGTCAGGGATGTTCGGGATACAGGTTTCCTTAATTATCACATTTAAAATAGAATTATATAATTACTTTTCTAAACATGAAGACAACAAAATTAAAAACATCGTAAATGCTAAAAAAAAACTATAAACTATATATTCTTTATAAACTCTGGACATGCATAAGTGAATAATAAAGTTCAACTGCTAATTTATAATTATTAAGACAACTTAAGACTCACAGGTTGGAAAATGTAGGTTTACACCAGACAAACTCAGCAATAATTTTCTAATAAACAATGACATTCAAATATTTTATACATTATAGACTTTTATGAGTTTTTGAGAACTGTATTATTTGTTAATTATTTACTGAATGTATTTTTTTTGTTAATACCCCAATATTTTAATCCCAATAATGTTAAAATCTGTACAACTTCCCCTATTGAGGGGAGGAAATGAATGAATAATAATAGTAGAATGTTGAAACATACCTGAAATGTGAAGGAGGTAAACCATCAGATTTTGCAGCTGATAAACAGTGTATCTGAGTGTCTTTCTGGTCCGTACTTTAAAATCTGATGAAACAGTGATCTGACATGCTGCCAAATAGCACCTCCAACTTTCCCTACTTTACAAAACAAACGTAATTTAAAGAAGGGTTCATTTTGGTTTTTATTGTTTGACTTATGCAGCACAAAGATTGGTTCATCATACTGATCTGTAACCATGGGTTTGGCATTATCAGGATTAATCTGGGAATCTGCAACACTACTGACTAAAGAGTACAGTTAAATGTTTTATTTCATGAATCTACACTGACTCTGGATAAGGGTGTCTGCTAAATGCTGTAAATGTAATACACAAAAAGCAGCACTGACCAGTGTGCATTGTGCAATTATTATATAAATTATAGGAATATAAACAAGAGGGTTTTATTTAAACATATCTACACTTAATGTAACATTGAAATGTAGTGTGCAAAACATGAATTGACTGAAATGTGCAAGACAGCATGTGCAAAAAGTGTGCAAAACATCGTGTAAAGAGGTGGGTGTTTCTGTAGACATGGATGTGTATTGGACAAGAGTGTATTTGGTGCAGATAGTGCAGTCCACACATGTGAGTGTGTGCTCGGTACAGTTCAGTTCAGTTCAGTTGTTGAGGAGTCTGATGGCTTGTGGAAAGAAACACTTACACAGTAGGTTGTGAGTGCCCTTTTAGTACCTTTTTCCATACGGCAGGAGGATGAAGAGTGTGTTTGAGGTCATCCATAATGCTATTTGCTTTGCGGCAATACCATCACCTTTGACATGATGCAAAAACACTAGTTCAACACTAGGTTGGATTATTGTAGTGTTAATTTCGTCAGACGAGACGAGACGAAATATGTTTGTCAACAACCTTTATGACTAAGGCGAGACGATGACAAGACTGCATCACTGTCCAAAAACGCTGACTAAGACTAAATTAACATGCATTATTGTTGACGAAAAAAGATGAGGCGAAAATGTTTTGTATAAAATAAAAACTTCATTTTCGTCTACAATTGTCTGTGTTTTTTCATCAGCTGTTACGCCTTTAAAATATTCAGAACGAGTTCGCGGCTTCGCGCTGTTGGAAGAAAGAATTCATCCACACGCCGCTCAAAAAAAAAAAAAATTTAAAAAATTAAAAAATCCTGAGCGCAAGTCCAACGTCTAGGCGGATTTTGTGTTAAATGATATTTCCTGTCGCTGCGCAGGCGCTTTTATTGTACATGACAGCTTATGTCCCGATGACCGGTCTTTGCATTACAATTAAATGCAGTATCAGTAAAATAAAAAATGTGATGTGCATCAAGTTCGAGTGTATGTACTGTTTAAACGAGTGTTCTCAACTTCTCACTGATACCTTTGTGATCCGCAGACTGTAAATAGGTTGTATTTTAGGCCCACAGTAAAGTAGGCCTATTCTTTTCAGTTTTTCTGAGTATATTTATTTTATTTCTGATTTGAACAGAAACATGAGACACAAGACAACCAGAACAGGTTAATCATTTGTGAATGTGTCTCCTAAATCAGAAATTGAAAACCAGACAGGTTTAACATTTGCATTCAACAAAAATCATTCAACAAGTGTATTTTGTCAGGTAATTATGACATTTAACCAATGTTTGAGATTAGTAATAATCTGTAATAATGTGTCATTTTAAAAAAAAGACTACAATTTTTTGGACTAAAACTAGACTAAAATGACGAGACTTTTATTTGACTAACAAAAAAAAGATATGTGAATAACTAAATATGACTAAAACTAACAAGGACATTTGACCCAAGACTAAGACTAAGACTGAATTAAAAATAGGTTGGATTATTGTAATACTTTACTGTCTGGATGTTCCAGTAGGAGCAGAAACAAGCTCCAGTTAGTCCAGAACACAGCAGCTAGAGTCCTAACTAGAACCAGAAGATGAACATATCACCCCTATCTTATCCTCACTGCATTGGCTCACAGTCAAGTTTCACATTAATTATAAAACACTATTATTAACCAATAAAGCACTCAATGGTCTCACACCACAGAACCTGAGAGATCTTTTGGTTTTTTATGATCCATCACACTCCGTCCAGGGTGTATCCTGCCTTGATGCCCGATGCTCCCCGTGACCCGAGTAGTTCGGATAAGCGGTAGAAAATGAATGAAATGAATGATTGAATGATTCGTCACACCTACATCGATCAGAAGGTGCAGGCTATTTGTTAGTACCTCAAGTACAAAAGTCTCCAGCAGCGGGGAGAGCTTTTTCTTACAGAGCCCCACAGTTATGGAACAGACTTCCAATTAGTGTACGGGACTCAGACACAGTCTCAGTGTTTAAGTCCAGGCTAAAAACAAACTTGTTTAGTCTACATTTTCATGAATAGATTCCTTAGGTAAAGGAGCAGGTCATGAAGGTTCATGGTCACAGAGTGTTTGGTGAACTGGGATGTCTGGATGATGTCTCCTTACCACCCTCACAAGTCGCTCAGGTTTGCAGACTGTAGAGTGGTGGGACGCTTTACATCCCAGGAAGCCCTCATGTCTGTGTCACCTTCTGGGACTAGACTTTTAGTTATGATGTCATAGCTAGTCTTGCTGAGTCCTTGTGTAACCCAGGATTACTATAAATAGAGATAAGTAGAGCTAGGGGGAATAAAATAACAATTAAGAAAAAATGTTTTTGTTATATAGAACATTCGAATTGATTTTATTTTATTTATTATTGTAAATATGAGAATGGTGATGTTTTTTCTTTTTGTTCCATGTTGAAAGAATGTAATTGTAGGAGCCAAATTGAGCTTTGTGTTAATTCAATGTTTCCAAGTCACAGCATCTGGGTGTGGCTGAGAGGGCAAACAGTCTTTTGACCGTGTGGTGGTGTGCCATATAAGAGACTCCTTTAACTTAATTGTATATTGTTATTTTACTTTAAGTTTTCTGTAACACTACAACAACATCAATAAATGGTCATTGGACAAACTGGATCAACCTCTATTCATCATCTATACAACTGCACGCGTCAAGATATATCCAGCTCAGCCACAAGTATTAGCAATTCAGGGAGCAAAGGAACAACCAGAAAAGTCTGATACAGTAATGTTTCTTTAAATTAATAGTTGAGGGTTCAACGAATCAGAGAATCGCTGATTTTCTTAGAGAATTCACAGATTTTCTTTCAGACCTATTGGTTAACTTTGACAAAGCATTAATTGTAGGAGATTTTAACATTCACGTTGACGACACATCAACGCTTTAGGACTCACATTTATGGACTTACTAAACTCAATTGGGCTTAAACAAAACATCACTAGAGCAACTCATCGTCTTAATCACACACTAGATTTAATAATATCACACAGAATAGATGTCACTGATATAGATATCATACCTCAAAGTGATGACATCACAGACCATTACCTCTTAATGTACTCACTACCTATAGAACAGACTAACTGTGTCTCACCACGTTACTGACAGATTCACAAATAACCTGCCTGATCTGTCTGGACTTCTTACTGTACCCTTAAACACAAACGACGTAGATGTAATGACTAACAGCATAGACGCTATATTCACTAGCACATTAGACACTGTTGCCCCAGTCAGATTACAGAAGGTTAGAGACAAACACCTGCACCGAGGTATAGTAGTCATACTCACACCCTCAATTGGGAGACCCGTAACCTTGAGCAAAAGTGGAGAAAAACTAAATTAGAGGTTTTTAGAATTGTGTATAAAGACAGTATGTCCAGCTATAGACAGGCTCTAAAAGCTGCTAGGGCTGAGCACCTGAGCAAACTCATAGAAAATAACCAGAACAATCCCAGGGTTTTATTTAACACAGTTGCTAGATTAACAAAAAAACAGAAATGTGAACACACTATTCCATCACAGTTCAATTAACCCAGCTCTCTGTGCTAATTAACCCAGCTCTCCATGCCCTCCTCTGTCTGTCTAATTAACCCAGCTCTCCGTGCCCTCCTCTGTCTGTCAGTGGATCACCAGCTTTCTGACAGACAGGCAGCAGCTAGTGCGACTGGGAAAACTCAGATCAAGCACCCGCACCGTCAGCACTGGCGCCCCCCCCAGGGCTGTTTTCTCTCCCCACTACTCTTCTCCCTGTACACAAATGACTGCACCTCTAATGACCCATCTGTCAAGCTTCTGAAGTTTGCAGACGACACCACACTGATCGGCCTCATCCAGGACGGTGACGAGTCTGCTTACAGACTGGAGGTTGAGCGGCTGGCTGTCTGGTGCAGCCTTAACAACCTGGAGCTGAACACGCTCAAGACAGTGGAGTTGATAGTGGACTTCAGGAGAAACCCCCCTGCTCTTCCCCCACTAACCATCATGGACAGCATTGTCACAGCAGTGGAGTCATTCAGATTCCTGGGAACCACAATCTCCCAGGACCTGAAGTGGGACATTCACATCGACTCCATTGTGAAAAAGGCTCAGCAGAGGTTGTACTTCCTTCGTCAGCTGAAGAAGTTCAACCTGCCACAGGATTTGCTGAAACAGTTTTACACTGCCATGATCGAATCCATCCTCTGCACCTCAGTAACTGTTTGGTTCAGCTCAGCCACCAAATTCGATCTCAGAAGACTACAGAGGGTAGTCCGGACTGCTGAGCGAATAATTGGCACATCTCTCCCCACTCTCCAAGACCTGTACTCCTCTAGAGTGAGCAAAAGAGCAAAGAAAATCACTCTGGACCCCTCACATCCAGCACACTCCCTCTTTGAACTGTTAACATCTGGTCTGCGCTACAGAGCCCTGAGCTCCAGAACGACCAGACATAGGAACAGTTTCTTCCCTCAAGCAATCCATCTGATGAACAATTAACACCATGGAACACACAACTCCTAATATTTGCACTATGTATACCTCAATAGCACATTTCATACTTGCACTCTGTACATACATGCATACATATTGTCTGTACTGTTTACTTCAACTGCACACTTCACAATTGCATGTGTACATACAAATTGTATATATTGTATACTTATTTGCATATGTATATTTCATATGTGTATTTAAACTGCACATTTTCACACCTGTAAATGTGTACATACAATTTCTTCTATACTGCATATGACATCCTGTTACACTGTGGAGATTATGTCACTAAAACAAATTCCTCGCATGTGTAAACATGCCTGGCAATAAAGCTGATTCTGGTTCTGATTCTGATAGTGAGGATTTTATGAGATTCTTCACTGATAAAATTGAAAGCATCAGGAACAAAATAGTTGATGTTCAACCCATGACAGATCTTGTGACTCAGTCTCACCTAAAGCTCTACACTCACAACTACAGAGCATTACAAATACAGGACAGGAAGAGTTAGATAAGCTTATACCCACATCTAAATCAACAACATGTCCACTAAACCCCATTCACACTAAATTACTGAAAGGCTGGTGAGCCTCTTCTTAATATTATTAACTCCTTATCTTTAGGTTATGTCCATAAATCTTACAAGTTGGCAGTTATTAGGCCACTCATCAAAAAATCTAACTTAGATCCTAATGAACTGTCAAATTACAGACCTATCTCACACCTTCCGTTTATGTCTAAAATACTAGAAAAGGTTGCATCTGTTCAACTGAGCTCCTTCTTACAGGAGAACAATATCTCTGAAGAGTTTCAGTCAGGTTTCATGCCCCATCATAGCACAGAAACTGCACTTGTTAAAGTTACAAATGACTTGTTCTTAGCTTCGTCCCAAGACTGTATGTCACTATTAGTTCTACTTGATCTTAGTGCTGCGTTCGACACTATAGACCACAACATTCTCCTAGATTGCTTACAAAATTACACAGGTATTCATGGTCAGGCTTTAAGTTGGTTTAGATCCTACCTGTCTGATCGATACCGTTTTGTAGAATTAAATGGTGAATCCTCCAGTTTATTGCCAGTTAATTATGGAGTCCCTCAAGGGTCAGTTCTAGGACCTCTGCTTTTCTCGATATACATGCTTCCATTAGGGAACATTATTAGAAGACATGGGATTAGTTTCCACTGCTAGGCTGACGATACACAGTTATATATCTAATCAAAACCAGATGAAATAGACACAGTGTCCAAATTAACTCAATGCCTTAGAGAGACAAAAGACTGGATGAACTACAACTTTCTGTAGTTAAACTCCGATAAGACAGAAATACTACTTATAGGTCCAAAAACCAGTACACAGAAAAGGTCACAATTTAACTTTCACTTAGAGGGATGTACTGTTACTAGTAGCTCAACAGTGAAAGATCTGGTCTTTTGAAAATCATATCACCCATACTACAAAAACAGCCTTCTTCCACCTTAGAAATAGTATTGGTGCATAATTTTATGGGATGTATTATGTGTGTACACGAGTTTTTAATCTACATTTAAACTGGGAAAGTGTGTCTGAGCCACGAACACTATCAGGAAGACTATTCCAAAGTTTGGGAGCTAAATACGAAAACACTCTACCACCTTTAGTAGACTTAGATATTCTGGGAACTACCAAAAGTCCTGAGTTTTGTGATCTCAGAGAGCGTGAAGGATTGTAACGTGTTAGAAAACTAGTTAGATAGATGGGAGCTAAACCATTAAGAGCCTTGTATGTAAGTAGCAGCAGTTCATAATCAATTCTAAACTTAACAGGTAGCCAGTGTAGAGATGATAAAATTTGGGTTATATGGTCATACTTTTTTGTCCTAGTGAGTACTCTGGCAGCTGCATTTTGGACTAACTGTAACCTATTAATTAAAGATGCAGGACAACCACCTAGTAATGCATTACAATAGTCCAGTCTAGAGGTCATGAATGCATGAACTAGCTTCTCAGCATCAGAGACAGACAGGATGTTTCTCAGCTTGGCAATATTTCTAAGGTGGAAGAAGGCTGTGTTTGTAATATGGTGATATGATTTTAAAGACAAATTACTGTCTAATAAACACCAGGGGTCACATTTATAAAACTGTGCGTAGGATCCCTACTAAAAGTTTATGTACGCCCAAAAGCCAAAAATGGCAAAAGAAATCCCGATTTATAAAATCGTGCGTACGCACACCTGTAAGCAATGTTCCCTTTATAAATCACAGATCACCCGCAGATGTGCTTATGTGAACCAGCCTCAAATCCCGCCCTGTACACGCCCATTTTTAACCATAAATAGTCAATGCAAATCACTGCGCGGGCACGAGAGTGGACCTCGTTATAATGAGTTTCCTCTCCGCTCTGCGGGTTTAAAAATTAGGAGCAGCGTCTCAGGGGTAGTCACTGTCGCCTACAGTTTATAATTATATTAAAAACAAAATTGTTACATTTTGTACTTTTTAATATTGTTAAACTCACCAAGAAGCCAGCCATCACGTACTGCGCCTGCATTTAGTCTGTTCCCTACACTGTTATGTGTCAAGATAAAGGAATCATGTGTTGAACCAGGCCAGCGTGCCACAATGTTTGTGAGGGTCATGTTGGAGTCACATATGATTTGCTTTCTATTAACATAAGCAATTTCATTTTCAGATGGTGCACTTATAGCAACATAAGCGCAGTCAATTGCGCGGAATTACATTTGGGAAACCAGACATTGCTGCAAATTTCATTTTAATTTCGGTCTGTTCTCGCACAGTGTAGAGGAAGCTCATGTATCGACTACCCATATTAAGTATAGCATTCAAAACAACAGATATTATGGCACTCAGGGATGGCTGTGATATACCAGACATATAGGGTGAGATGATAATAGAATTATTTCATATACAAAAAGGTCTTAGACACAAAGTTGAGGATTACTTATAGTTTTTTATATGTAAATAATTTACCTGTCTGCCAATTCCCGCTGGAAACAGCCGGTTGCCAAGAACTCCAGAGTGGTGAGGACTTGTATATAGACTGGGATGGCATGGTGCCCTCTCTAATACTGGATCCAATTCAACACATATATCTAAGAGCACAGCTCTAGGGAATCTAAATCAGCTTATTAGCCAGTCATCATCATGGGCCAGGAAATCATCATGGTCCCTGAAAACTCGTTCTCTCCTTATTCTCCCATTGGCGTAATCCTCCAACAGTGCCAGCAGTGCCATCATGAAGTATTACATACCCGGGTCACCGGAGGATTTATATGTTTCTAGCAGTTAGACTGATCGTTAACACCTTGACAAAATCACAGAATTAATTTGTGGGCGAAAATGTAAGACAAAAATGTTATAGTGAACACATACTTCTTCATGACGGTTTTGTAATGAACACCGTAATAGTTAGGGCCGATGATGAGGAGCGATTGTGCTTCATGACTGTATTTGCAGACTTTAAAATTTTATGATATATGTATATTAAGGAAAATATTTAGTTTGTACACCGTGTTCTGCAGTTCTGTAATAAAAGGGCATTTCATGCTATTCTGTATCACATGTAGCCCCATCTCCTCCTGCGCTCCCGTTGTGGACAATGTGACTGTAAGCGCTGGTTATTCATTCATTCATTCATCTTCTACCACTTATCCGAACTACTCGGGTCACGGGGAGCCTGTGCCTATCCTCAGGCGTCATTTGGCATCAAGGCAGGATACACCCTGGATGAATTAGCGCTGATTATTATTATTATTTTTTAATACATTTTGAATTACGTTTGGATTTTACAAGATGTATATAGCCTGAAACAATTGGCACAAATAACACTGTTGGATTTAATCTTCATGATAATGTGGATATAACGTATGAAATGGAGTGAAAATGTCATTAATTCTTATAATCGTTCTTCTCACATGAATTTTCTACAATCTAACTTCAGTTAGACTAACTAACCTCACCATCTGTGTCACCAATTCCCTTTGTCTCCACATCTCAAAGTTTGCTTAAAGGTGTGCACATTTTCCCGTCAAGATTGTTTTTTATAGATCACAACCTTTGCGTGAAAACTGGCGTACGCACGTTTCCAGCCCCGTTTTGTGCGTACGCATGCTTTATAAATGAGACCCCAGGTCTTTCACTGTCGAGCTACTAGTGACAGTACATCCCTCTAAATGGAAGTTAAGTTGTGAGAGTTTCTTTGTATTGGTTTTTGGACCTATAAGTAGTATTTCTGTCTTATCGGAGTTTAACAACAGAAAATTACAGATCATCCAGTCTTTTTTCTCTATGAGACATTGAGTTAATTTGGCAGAGGTCCTAGAACTGATCCTAGAGGGACCCCATAGTTAACTGGTAATAAACTGAAGGATTCACCATTTAATTCTACAAAAAGTCTTGGTCCGAAGCTAAGAACAAGTCGTTTGTAACTTTAACAAGTGCAGTTTCTGTGCTATGATGGGGCCTGAAACCTGACTGAAACTCTTCAAAGATGTTGCTCTCCTGTAAGAAGGAGCTCAGTTGGACAGACACAACCTTTTCAAGTATTTTAGACATAAACGGAAGGTGTGAGATAGGTCTGTAATTTGATAGTTCATTAGGATCTAAGTTAGGTTTTTTTGATGAGTGGCCTAATAACTGCAAACTTAAAAGACTTCGGGACGTAACCTAAAGATAATGAGGAGTTAATGATATTAAGAAGAGGCTCACCAGCTTTATGTAACACTTCTTTCTGTTCTGGTTATTTCCAGAACAGAGTTGCTCTAGTGATGTTTTGTTTAAGCCCAAGTGAGTTTAGTAAGTCCATAAATGTGAGTCCTAAAGCGTCCTTTGTGTCGTCAACATGAATGTTAAAATCTCCTACAATTAACACTTTATCAAAGTTAATGAGAGAAAATCTGTGAATTTCCCTCGACATCCAGCTGATACAGCCCATTAGATCTTTGTGTTCCCATTCCTCGGAGATCTCCATTTTTACTACGGATGTAACAGCAAGATTTTTGGAACCGCACCATATTTCCTCTTCTAACAGCAGCTCCCACTGAGAAAACATTCTCAGATAGCTTTGGAACATACAGCACATCAAACATTGTGACATTTTTGACATCTTCGACTGTGAATGTCATTCTCAGCTTAACATTACCAAGTCCTAGTGCATCAACCACTCTGCCGTCACCGAGTTTCACTGACTGTGGTTTTGGAAATTGCTGATAGTTTTGGAGAATTTCTTCATGACACGTCATATGCTTTGATGCTCCAGAGTCGATCAACCACTCGACCTGTTGTGTATTTAAACTTTCCCAGTTTAAATGTAGATTAAGAACTCATCTCTTTAGTCAGACATACACATAATACATCCCATAATATTACATACACGTTACCTAATATTATGAACAACAGCTACGCCTCTCCACTGATTTTATTTTTCTACCCATCCAGAGGCATCCAGAGATTGTAACAGCTCAGATTGTCTTCCGTGTCATGAAGATTTTTGACCTTCATTCAGATGAAGCCAACCATGTTTAGATCCTGAGGCATCTAGAGATGTTCTAGCTCAAGGTGGACTTTGCTTCATGAAGCATTCGACCATTCTGAGGAGATGCCAAATCCAAGTGGTCCTAGAGGACAACAACCTCCTCATCAATACACAATTATCAGACTGTATATTTATATTCACACCCTCCACTGTCACTCAAATGAGGATGAGGTTCCCCTTTGAGTCTGGTTCCTCTCAAGGTTTCTTCCTTTTCGCTCTAAGGGACTTTTTCCTTGCCACAGTCGCCTCAGGCTTGCTCATTGGGGATATACAATATATACAATATATACAATATACAATCACTAAGCTAAAACATCGCTTATAGTCACAGGCCCTGATGCTGCTATGTAAAATGGTGCAAAAGTGGTAAGAGAACCCACTTATTAACATATATGATATGATATGAGTACTTTGCTGAGCAACAGAACAGTTTTTAGTTAACTTACCAGATAAATAGGAAAGACAACAAGGCTAGTAATGTAGGTACAAGACATGGGGAAATGTGAGTCAAGTAAAAGGAGTAAACAGAGAAACTGTGACATGGAAACTGTAAATATTTCTGTTTTTGGCTGTTCTTTTTGCACAAATTTACCCGTATAAATATCAGCAGAAATATAAAGAAAAAACATGAATATTATGGTTTTAATTTGACTCTGTGTCTGTCATGAACTTCTGGGACAATTCTGTCAGGCTACTAGTTGGGCTGCTGGCAGAGATTCTGGTTTTAAGGCCGTGTGTCTTTTCCCACCTGTTGCTTGTCATGCCTAAGATGTTGCCTTATTTATACCTGCCCTTGTGTCTGTCTGGTCATCATTGTTTGTGTCATGTTTCTGTCACGCATGTTCATGTGTTTATTTTACTGGGTAAAATTATGCTAGATTGTGGCTTATGTGAATAAATGTGTTGTGCAATGCTTCATCTAAGAAACGTGACATTGACCTTCAGAGATTATTATCCTTTGTTAAAACTGAGGCAAAATGACTTATGCAAATCACTCCATCCCTTTTATCCCATTTTACATAAACACATGCTCCTGCATTCCACTGACATCAAAGAATTCCGTCATTAAAATGTAAACTATTCAGCAGAACTACAATTTGCATTTTTCATTCAGGGCACATGGAGATTTACATTTACATTTACAACACCTTGCAGATGACATCATCCAGAATGACTTAAAAAAAATCTTTGAAGTCTGTATCGATGAAAACATGGATACTGGTTCACAAGGTCATGGACCAACAGCACCATGCAGACAGATAGGTGGTCTGTCTGTAAGCTCACTGTGGATATTTCTGTTCAGAAATAACTATAATGTTCCACAAAAGGGAAATGAAATGAATGAATCCAAAAATGTATAAAAAGCAAAGTTATAATGACTCCATATGAGAATATAATTAGAAGTATAATGATGCTAACTGCACCCCTGGAGAGAGGAAAGAAACCAGCAGTAGAGGACAGATTATGAGTAGCTCTGACAAGGAAGAGAGATATTTAAATTATGTGTCATTGTCACTGTTCAGCTTTATATTTCATCCGGCTCTACTGCATCTCATTAAGTGAAGTAGACGTGTTATGGTCTGAAATGTGCATGGTGTCTAAACCTGGTCTAAAATACATTGCTTATCATACTGCCTGCATTTAAAAAGACAAATTGATAGCAAAAGTCAAAGGAATTTCATATGGAATCTTTGTACATTCTTGTAAATAAAAATTGCAAAATTGTTCTTTTTGAACAAGAATTTCCTATTTTGTGTCAGGCTGCCACCAGAAGCAAGCGGAAGCAAAAGCAGGAAGAGGGAGCCGGTGGAGATCTTGTCAATGAGCTTGAAAGTAATACTCAGTCACACCATAGTCCAGGAGACCAGGAAAGTGCAGCAGAGAAGGAGAGCACTGGTTATAAACAAAGTGAAGAAACAACTCCACAGAACATAAATGGCATAACATAAGTTCAGGATAAGTTCAGGAGTGTGCTTTAACTCTCTACATTTGATTATATTGTCTTCTGGTAAAGTAGGTTCCTGTCTTTTGTATACTATCTGCTTAACTCACTTTGTTCTAGAGTAGTGTGATTTGAATTGTGTTATATTCTATACCATTGTTGATTTTATAGTGTTGGTCTTTGTTGTTCTCCCAGCTGATTAATCAGGAGTAGTTTCAGTCTCCCTTAAGGCAGGGCTTACCTATTTAAATTGAAGGTTCTCTTGTGTCCATCTCACAAGACCTTTTGCCCTTCATTTCCACTATCGTCAATAGATCCATAGCATCTGGTCAGGTACCAACTACTTTCAAGAGAGCAAGGGTTATTCCCATCCTAAAGAAACCTGCTCTGAATCCATCAGACATCAGTAACTACAGACCGGTATCACTTCTCTCATTTCTTTCAAAAATTCTTGAACGCATTGTCTATAAACAACTGTCTGTCTATCTCTCACAGAACAACCTCCAAGACCCCAACCAGTTTGGCTTTAAAGCAGCTCACTCTACAGAGACAGCCATTTTGGATGTCTTTGAGAAACTACATGCTGCTAGATCAGCCAAACTGTCATCCGTCCTTATCCTCCTTGACCTTTCAGCAGCGTTTGATACGGTCAACCACAAGACTCTCTTATCCACCCTCAAGAGTCTTGGGATTTGCGGATCAGCTTGGGAATGGTTCACTTCCTACCTGGAAGGACGCTCGTATCAGGTAACATGGAGGGGAGTGACATCTGCTCCACGCAGACTCTCCACTGGCGTCCCACAGGGCTCAGTACTTAGTCCTCTTCTTTTCTCCCTGTATGCTCACTCTCTTGGTTCATCACATTCATCACATGGGTTCTCTTACCACTGCTATGCTGATGATACACAACTTATCTTCTCTTTCCCACCCTCAGATGCTACAGCTTCTGACCGGATCTCAGCATGTCTGGCAGAAATTTCATCATGGATGACTGCTCATCAGTTAAAGCTCAATCCTAGCAAAACTGAACTGCTGTTCATCCCAGGTGGATCATCCCCAGGTCATGATCTTGCTATATCCTTGCACAACGATGTGCTCCGCCCTTCAGGCCCAGCTCGCAACCTTGGGGTAACCATGGACAATCAACTGTCCTTTTCCTCTCATGTTACTAACGTGACTCGCTCATGTCGGTTTCTTCTCTACAACATTAGAAGGATTCGGCCATTTTTGTCCACAGAGACTGCTCAAGTACTTGTTCAGTCTCTTGTCATTTCTAGACTGGATTACTGTAACACACTGCTGGAAGGTCTACCTATGAACGCAATCCGTCCTCTGCAAATGATCCAAAATGCAGCTGCCCGGCTTGTTTTCAACCTGCCAAAGTTCTCGCACACCCCCCCGCTGCTGCGATCCCTCCACTGGCTTCCGGTAGCTGCACGTATCCAATTCAAAACACTGATGCTGGCCTACAAAGCCAAAAATGGACCAGCTCCCTCTTACCTCAAAGCCCTCATCATTCCTCGCACTGCACCCCGCAACCTCCGATCTACCAGCACTGCTCAACTGTTTCCATAATCTCTCAGGGTAAGAGGCAAGTATACTACAAGACTCGTCTCTGTTCTGGCACCAAGGTGGTGGAATGAACTTCCCCTCAAGGTCCGGACAGCTGAGTCACTGGCTATTTTCAAGCGGCGGTTGAAGACCTACTTATTCAGGAAACACTTCAACTAGCACTTCTTTCCTTATCTTTTTCATTAAAAAAAAAACCAAAAAAAAAACGTTTGACACTTTTTCATTGTAACTTTGAACAAATGTTTTAAAGTCATGGTATCTTAAGTATGTAACCTAGTGAACCAGCATTAATGTATTCAATGTTAGAGATTTAAGCACTTATGTACGTCGCTCTGGATAAGGGCGTCTGTCAAATGCTGTAAATGTAAATGTAAGGATATAAAATCCACAAGAGGCTCCAAAAGGGAAAAAGAAGGCGGAATGCATGTGCAATGTCGGTGTGGGACGTGACATTCTGGACATCTGTGTGTCTCCTCACTATTATTGTAAGGGCTTAAAGGTTTAGTGCATTAGTTCACATAAATAGGTCATGTGACAATAACATGTCTATATTCTATGTGAAAGAAACTCAATGATGGACCTTAAGTGTCAGGTCCCCGGACGGAGGTGGTGCGGTGACAGACCCGTACGCAGGATAGCTTCAAATGAAAGGGGTTTAATACATTAGGAAGACAAACATATACCATGCTACACAGGGAACAATCAATATATTCAATGAAGCTGCGCTGCCTAATGCAACGCGGCTCAAATATATAGCGACACGGACAATCACACACAATGGGGAACAGGTGTGATGACCGGGAGGAACAGATAAAGACAGGGCAATCACGTGACATAAACAAACACAAATGCACATGGCCATAAATCTGCGCAGATCCATCACGGATCTGCGCTAATCCCTAACATTAAGAAAGCAATTTTAAACTCAGTATTGTTTTAATTTTGTCAGGATACAACACTACGTGTACTGTATAAGATGGCTTAATGGTCAGAGGTAGTCATTATATTCAGGTGCACATACATTGTGTCACAGCAAATTTACAGATACATAATAATTTGTGATGTGATTCGAAATACCTGCCTGAGGCAATGGTAATCTGAACATGCCTGAGGCAATGGTAGTAAAAAAAGACTTCATGAGACGATATTAGGAATAAACCTTGAGAGGAACAAAAAGGAAACTCATCCTCGTCTGGGTGACAACAGAGTGTTATTAATTATAATGTCCTCTCTACAGCTGTATATCGTGAAGTGGAACTGGGCAACCAAGAAATCCTGTTGGGTTTGGATTAGGAGAACTAAGTGCAAAACTGAGAGAGAGAGAAAATAAGGAAAGAAAGAAAGAAAGAAAGAAAGAAAGAAAGAAAGAAAGAAAGAAAGAAAGAAAGAAAGATGTTATTTTCTGTTTAACTAAAATACATACTGTAAGTAAAAACTAGAAATGAAGGTAACTTTTATGACTAAACAGATTTCAGCGTTAATTCCAATGATAATCATCTTTGTTAAATGTACAGCAAATCTTCTTTTTTAAATGTAGTTAAAATAATTTTTTAAACAAGAATAATATAAAATAAACAAATAAACTTACAAACGATGGCCTGTTTCAACTGAAATAACAAAAGAATGCAGCTGGTATCAGTATGATATCTGCTGCTGCATCACCCTTGAATTTGTGTTAAAGCAAAGTATAGAGTTACATGTATACATGTTTACATGTTCTGTAATCACTTAAATCCTTTAACTTTGTCTCAAGCTAAAGGTTTTATTAAGTTATAATGTGCTTCATCAGAATAAACTTTTCATATTCAACACAATACAGTTGATTTATATATATTTATGATGACACATTATTATCATATGTTATTCATTCCTGAATCTTCTACACTACAACTGAATATCAAGTGCATATACAGGTACGTCTCAATAAATTAGAATGTTGTGGAAAAGTTCATTTCTTTCAGTAATTCAACTCAAAAATAGTGAAACTGATGTAGTATATAAATTCAGTAACACAGACTGAAATAGTTTAAGTCTTTGTTTCTTTTAATTGTGATGATTTTGGCTCACATTTAACAAAAACCCACCAATACATTATCACAAAAAATTAGAATACTCTATAAGACCATTAAAAATATTTTTAGTGAATTGTTGGCCTTCTGGACAGTTTCTTCATTTACTGTACATGTACTCAAACTCGGTTTGGGTCTATTTGCTCTAATTACTGCCTCAGTTTGGCATGGAGGAGATTTTTTTGGTCTCGTTTCTCATTTTCCTCTTGACAATAGCTCATAGATTCTCTATGGGGTTCAGGTCAGGTGAGTTTGCTGGCCAGTCATTCACACCAACCTGTACATATCTGTAGGCATGACTTTTCTCTAAATGAAGAACTGAGAGTGTAGAAACAAACATTTTTGCAACACAAGGACACAGAAACAGTGATGAATGTATATTTTTAATAAATAGATAAATAAGTAACATTAATAAATCAATAAATAAATACAGTGCTAAAGTATCATACAAGTATAAGAATAATATTACACATGATGTCAAGGGATCTGCTTACACCTAAGATGTTATCCAAAGACCTTATTATAATGTACAGTTAGTGTGTTTCATAATAGAATCTCAAACTACACATTAATTATAGAAAGAGATTTAACATCAGATTCTTATTATGCTAAAATGCATATAAAAACTAAACAGATATTCCAAAATCAATATAAAGAGAACTTTAAAAGAATTTAGATTTAGAGATCACACTTTAATCTTCTACGGTAGTATATTTTTTCCTTTCAGCTTGTTAAACACAACTCCATCTGGTTGTTTTCGCCATTTCACTGTGATGTTCTGTGTCTTCAAAAGATCCTTCAGTTTCTCTTTGATCTGAAGAACAGAATAAAATTATATTATTAAACAAAGCAGGATTATCTTGTAGAAAATGATACAGAAACTGAATACAACATTTTAAATCTAAATACAATACAGTTTATGTGTCAGAGTTTAATGAATAATGAAAATATACATTATAAGTCTTATGGAGGATGAGACCCACCTGCTCCAAGATGGCCGTCATCACTGCAGGATCATTCACATCCTCTTTGGATTGGACCTTCACTCTTAGTATTTGTTGTTGTCCTGTGATTTCTAAATGCAGAAACACAATGACACACAATTAAACTATCATTCTGACCTCAGTTTAATTAAATGTCTAAATATAAGACTGAATAAATCATTAACTCACCTGCGTAACAAAAGAAAGGCATTATGTCTGAGCACTGAGCATCAACAGCCTGACTGTTATTTATATAACCACAGTTTTCATTCTTCAGGGCATTATCTGGTTTTCCAGACATCCAGCTGATGGTAGAGAAGTTAGTTTGGTCTGTCCACTTCCAGGAGTCTCTGAACAGACCAAACCAAGTCCAGCCAGAGGTCAGTCCCTGTATCACTGATTCTTCAGTTGCATTTCTCGAGCTGGCCAAGTCTGTGTTATGCTGCCTACAGTAAGTCTGAGCGTCAAGCCATGTCATAGTAGTAGAAATATAAATGTACCTCTGATTTCCAGTTTTACTGACTGTGAGAATAAAAACACATGATGAACATGAATATTCAGGCAATTTCAATACGTTTACAAATAAAAAGCTATACAGATTACAACATTAAAACTCTCAAGAGAACAGCAAGAACATGGCACACATGTAGACCTGGTAGACTGATCAAATAAATATTATGTGTCTGAAATGTAAACATTTACGAAGGCAAATCTGAAATTTGTTCTGTCATAATATCCGTGCCACTACAATCACTACAGTGAGCATGAATACACACAATTTTTTTTATTACGAAACAATATTTTCTACTGATAAAATAATAGTGAGCAATATGTAAAGTCTTACCATCAAAACAGACAAAGGAGTGTAGTGAAGTACAGTCCAGATCATTCCAACCCCAGGGACCAATCGCACCACACTCGTCATGTCCAACAATATTATTGGGTTGACCTGAATACCACCACGTAGTCCCCAGTGGTTCATTTCCCATGGACCAGCGCCAGCTGTTGATGGGATTGTAGAGTCCAATCCAAGCACTGGAACTGAATTGTTGTCTCTGTGCTTCATTCTGAAGTCGGACCATGTTGTCATTACTGTCGATGATCGCCAGGTCAGTGTATGTGGCTCTGCAGTAAGCCTGAGCATCACTCCAGGTTTTCCCCTGCTGGATCAGATAGTACTGACGAGAGATGGACAGGATGAGAGGGATGAATCCTGGGGAAAAAATGATTAAACATTTTATGCAATATGAGCTCTGTCAGAATTTATTCCTTAATTTAATTAATTCTTCACATTCTTCTCCTTACTTTAATTGTGTTTCAGCTGCTATATTTTATTGATTAAGCAATCATTTTGTTCACAACTTGCACATTAAGCACTGACACACACAGACACAGACACACACACACACACACACACACACACACACACACACACACACACTTCTCTCACCTGTGAAAATCAGGAGTATGAATAGACGCTGCTCCATTACTGATGTGTTGAGGATAAAGTCACTAAGACATAAGAAACATGATTAAAATCTCTCAGCAGTTTTAAATTGTCAGTAGTGGAGGGTTTGTGCAGACCAAAAAAAAGGCAAAGGCAGGTCAAAAAAACAGCAAGAAATTGATAGTTCTGAATCAGGTCACACAAACTAAAATGTGGTCAAAGTGATGAACATAAACAAGAGGCTTTGTAACATTGTGAAAACACAGAACATTTCCTTTAAAGAAAAGAACACACACAGTGGTTTAAATAGACACATAAATCACTGATACACAACTGAAAAAAGCTGAGCTTAATTATGAAACAGGCAATGACAACATTTGTAATATTAATTTTTCACAAGACTTTACACAAGAAGTAATGGTTTTAGTTAGTAACCATCATTTTAAATAAATATTTATTTGTAATTATTTATAGCCCAAATACAAGTGTCTGGTAGTCCGGCAGTAGGATCGCACACTGGGGATTAATTTTCTGTTCAAACCTGGATTACATGTCAGGGATGTTCGGGATACAGGTTTCCTTAATTATCACATTTAAAATAGAATTATATAATTACTTTTCTAAACATGAAGACAACAAAATTAAAAACATCGTAAATGCTAAAAAAAACTATAAACTATATATTCTTTATAAACTCTGGACATGCATAAGTGAATAATAAAGTTCAACTGCTAATTTATAATTATTAAGACAACTTAAGACTCACAGGTGAGTTGTTGGAAAATGTAGGTTTACACCAGACTTAAACTCAGCAATAATTTTCTAATAAACAATGACATTCAAATATTTTTACATTATAGACTTTTATGAGCTTTTGAGAACTGTATTATTTGTTAATTATTTACTGAATGTAATTTTTTTGTTAATACCCCAATATTTTAATCCCACATATTAAAATCTGTACAATTTCCCCTACTGAGGGGAGGAAATGAATGAATAATAATAGTAGAATGTTGAAACATACCTGAAATGTGAAGGAGGTAAACCATCAGATTTTGCAGCTGATAAACAGTGTATCTGAGTGTCTTTCTGGTCCGTACTTTAAAATCTGATGAAACAGTGATCTGACATGCTGCCAAATAGCACCTCCAACTTTCCCTACTTTACAAAACAAACTGGATGTAAATCTGAAATGAACCAAACTGAACAGGACTGGAGTTCAAGTTTAAGTTACCATCAAGTTCACTTTAGCAGATTATTCCAAATCGTGAATGAAAACTGAATAACAGGAAACAGGCAGAGGTCGAGCGATCTACTGTACAAGCCAAGTTAGCAAGGATAATCCAAAACACTACAAAACAATACACAAAAAGAAGTGCTGACCGGTGTGCATTCTGTATATTATACAGTACATTGTGCAAAAATATAGGAATCTGAACAAGAGGGTTTTATTTAAACATATCTACACTTAATGTAATATTGAAATGTAGTGTGCAAAACATGAATTGACTGAAATGTGCAAGACAGCATGTGCAAAAAGTGTGCAAAACATCATGTAAGCAGGTGGGTGTTTCTGTAGACATGGATGTGTATTGGACAAGAGTGTATTTGGTGCAGATCAGTGCAGTCCACACATGTGAGTGTGTGTGTGTGTGTGTGCTCGGTACAGTTCAGTTCAGTTCAGTTGTAGAGGAGTCTGATGGCTCGTGGAAAGAAACACTTACACAGTAGATTGTGAGTGCCCTTTTAGTACCTTTTTCCATATGGCAGGAGGGTGAAGAGTGTGTTTGAGGTCATCCACATTGCGGTTTGTGTAACTGGTGTAGAAAGGGAATTTGTTAATTTAACCTGACCTGTGTCTTTTTGTTTTTTTCTTTTTTTTTAAAGAATGGTTTAGTGAACTCCACAAAATGTTGTATTTAATTATTGTTCATAGGATATAATATTAAAGTAGCAGAACCTTTCCTTGGGAATTTGTTTGGGAGGAGATGTTATTAGTGGGACACTTCGGTGGGGCTTCCTCGTGTGCGCCATGCGGTCGATTCAGTAATTTCCGAATGAGGCCGATGACGCATGTCCTTCTCGCTTCTCCCTTCAATATATGGTACGGTATTGGATATATATATATATATATATATATAGATATGTGTGTGTGTATCCTTTTGTATACCATTCTTGTATGTATTGTGTGGAAATGTGGGTTATGCATTTATTATTATTATTATTATTATTATTATTATTATTATTATTATTACTATTATTATTATTATTATTATTATTATTATTATTATTATAAATACAGTATTATGATTATTTGTTTTCATTTTGTGTCATTCGATGACGCATGTCCTTCTCGCTTCTCCCTTCAATATATGAATATTGTGTGTGTACCTGTGAAGGAGAAGCTGATGCCCCATGTCTCATCTTTTATTTCTTTTCTTACAGTGAAAAGAGCTGAGTTTCATTGACTGGTCATGTGGTCTTTGTGTGTGTGAGAGTGACCTGTCCAGACACGTTACATAATTTGGTGCCGTGACCCGGATGAGCCAGATCTGCTGTGGGTTCGACAACACAAGAACACAACGCTTCTGCAACCGACCGATGAAGGATCTTCTTCGTTGACGTTTTAATGGCATCGTCTGGACATTGAACTGAACTGAGTAACTAAACTATTGATTCACATCATGCACACATCGAATTCTACACTTTGAACTGTCTGTTTAAGAACACAGTAATTGTGAAGTAGCTTAAGTTTCTCTTTAGTGAACTTTTCTCTATTACTGGAAATTTACATCATGGCCGAATGGGGATTGAGTGAAGATTTTGTGATGCCACAATTTGGCAGGGGGCGTGGGTTGTTTGGGGTATCTGAGCCTGTAGTCGGCAAACCACGTATCTTGTTCTATGACTCTGACTGACCCGACCCTGCTGAATAATGAATCGATTGAGCCAAATTCTTCCACCCCTGCCAATGCTGGTCCTGACAGTGTTACAGTGACTACGTGACCTCATTGGTGAGCTTGGAAGCCAGATAGGTGACTCCATTGTCACACGATTGTCGACAAACCAGACATTGCCTGGTCCCATTCCATCATTTGAGCAGCAACCCTCGAACACATTGCCCTTGTCTATGAGCCTTGATCTGTCCAAACTAAACCTCATAGTCAAAGCCGACTTTAAAGAACCGCAAATATTCAGAGGGGATGGTGGTGACAAATGTTCCATCCTAGAGAGGATCGAGCAAATGAATATGTATTTGTCCAAAAGGGGTTGCGGGAAAGTCGACCGGGTAGAGGAAATACTGAACCATCTATGCGGCTGGGCAAAGAGCATCGTCAAGGTTAAACTAAAAAATAGCCCAGTTGCTGTACTTAGCCCTGAAGTGGTCTATGGAGTTCTGCAGCGCTACTTTTGTGAGAGCCCTGGCTCGTGCCAGCCGCTAGCCGATATTTATGCGACCCAGCCGAAGCTTAACGAGCACCCTGTTGACTATTGGGTAAGATTGAATGTGGCGGCCGAGCTAGCAGATGTTCACCTGCAAAGATGTGGTAGCAAGATGGCAAATATGAGCTCTGAGATCGCAATGATGTTCATCAGGAACTGTCCCAATCCTGATCTTTCCAACGTCTTTAGGTGTAAGCCCATAAGCAAATGGTCGGCCGAGAAGGTCCAAGAGGCCATCGACGAACATGAGCGAGACTTTAAGTCACGAAAGCCACTTTTATCTGCGCCCGAAGTTGCAGTAAATCAGGCTGTTGTTGCCGAAAAGCCTGTCAGCTTGCAGGTAGCAACAGGACACGAAAGTGTAGGTGTAACCTCTGCAGCGTGCACTGCAAGTCCACACCCTAAAACAGATGAAGCCACAGAATCGGGCACTTTAGAGCGTGGGTTGAAGATGTTAGAAAAGGTGTTAGAGCGCACAACCCCTCCGGTTTCAGAAAAAAGCCTCGTACATCACCGTGGTATCGAGCATCCCTGTGTGCGGGTACCGATCTCATTCAACCCGTTCACACTGCTGAGAGAAAGAAGATGCCTTGATTGTCTAGAGGTTGGACATCAACGTAAGCAGTGTCGCAGGTCTGTTGGCGAGGGTGTGGGCCAGAACGGTGAAAGTCAGGGAAACTAGACTACTCACACGAGGGAGAGGGCAGTGTGAGTGTTGAGAGTCAGCCTCTCACCAGTGAAGATGATCTGATGGTCATCTATAGCAACCATTGTCGGGTTGAGTCAAGCGGTAGTGTTGTTTTGTTCCAAAACATTGTGAAGCTAGAAAAAGCTGATAGTTTGTTTTACACCAATGTGTTGGTGAATGATACGGTCGCTTGCCGAGGCTTGTTAGACACTGGTTCTATGGCATGTACCATTAATGAAGAAACTGAGCGCAGGCTACTGGATGCATGTGGGATTCTTGAGTCTGTGCAACCCCATGCCGATGTTTTACTTGTAGGGTGTGGTGGTGTTCGGGTCAAGCCCAAGTGTATCCACCGTCTAAAGATGTGCGTGTATGGGTATTCTGTCGTAGGTGCCCACCTTAGTTGTACCAGGCCAAAAAGACCAGTTGATTGTTGGAACTAATGTCATCAAGTATGTTCTCAGTCAACTCAGGCAGTCTGAAAGTTATTGGTACGTTATGTACCAGCCAAACTCAACAGGAGAACCAGAGATACAGAGGTTTTTGTGTATGCGTTTTCGGTACCGCTAAGCTTACTCAAGCTGTCACGCTTCTACCTCAGCAGGAGCAACTTGTGTGGGGTAGACTCCTGACCAGTTCCATAATCTCTGTGGGTAGTGCTGTGCTAGTTGAACCACCCAGGGCACAAACTCATAAAAAAGGTGTTCTTGTCGGGCGTGTTATAGCCACATTGCCTGGAGACAGATGGGTGCCGATTAAGTTGATTAACCCATCCAATAAACCGGTCACTTTGAGACGTAAAATAGCAGATGTATCTTCTGTCCTAGCAGTTGAAGACCTGGATGCGCAGCCCAAACGTGACGAGGGGAGCATTTTGAATGTGCAAGACCAAATTGTCTCCTCTAGCACGGACGTTGGGGTTAGCTCTCAAACTGGTATTCGCGATGCACTGCAGAATCTTGGTCTTAGTGATCTTGACATCGAGTCCTACGAGGTGACTCCTTATTGGAAAGACCAGCTTTTGCAGTTGATTCATCAAGATGTGTTTTCTAAACATTAGCTAGACTGCGGTAAGGCCAAAGCGTTTGTCCACAGGATTCACCTGTCTGATGATCGACCATTTCGACTTCCATATCGGCGCGTTCCTCCGGCTCAGCATCAGACACTGAGAAAAGTGCTCTCAGAGATGGAAGAGTAAAAGATAATCCTAAAGTCTTGTAGTGAATGGGCGTCTCCGCTGGTCCTGGTAAGGAAGAAAAGTGGTGATCTTCGTGTTTGCGTTGATTACCGCTGGCTTAATGCCCGGACCATCAAGGACGCCCACCCCTTACCTCACCAGGCAGACTGCTTGGCGGCCCTGGGCGGAAATACAATCTTTAGCGCGATGGATCTCACCTCAGGTTTTTATAATATTGCAATGGCAGAGGAGGACAAAATTTTACTGCCTTTACAACGCCAATGGGGCTTTTTGAGTTTAATCGCTTACCACAGGGGTTGTGCAATAGTCCTGCCAGTTTTATGTGCCTAATGACAAACATCTTTGGTGATCAAAATTTCCTGACGTTGCTTTGTTATCTGGATGATTTGCTTTGTGGCAATACCATCACCTTTGACATGATGCAAAAACATTAGTTCAACACTAGGTTGGATTATTGTAGTGTTAATTTCATCAGACGAGACGAGACGAAATATGTTCGTCAACAACCTTTTTTTTTATGACTAAGACGAGACGATGACAAGACTGCATCACTGTCCAAAAATGCTGACTAAGACTAAATTAACATGCATTATTGTTGATGAAAAAAGATGAGATGTTTTGTATAAAATAAAAACTAAGATAAAATCTCTCTTCATTTTCTTCTACAATTGTCTCTGTTTTTTCATCAGCTGTTACGCCTTTAAAATATTCAGAACGAGTTTGCGGCTTCGCGCTGTTGCTCAAGAAAGAATTTGTCCACACGCCGCTCAAAAAAAATAAAAAATTAAAAAAATTAAAAAATCCTGATCGCAAGTCCAACGTCTAGGCGGCTTTTTGTGTTAAATGATATTTCCTGTCGCTGCGCAGGCGCTTTTATTGTACATGACAGCTTATGTCCCGATGACCGGTCTTTACATTACGATTAAAATCAGTATCAGTAAAGTAAAACATGTGATGTGCATCAAGTTCGAGTGTATGTACCGTTTAAAAGAGTGTTCTCAACTTCTCACTGATACTTTTGTGATCCGCGGATTGTAAATAGGTTGTATTTTAGGCCCAGAAATTGAAAACCAGACACATTTAACATTTGCATTCAACAAAAATCATTCAACAAGTGTATTTTGTCAGGTAATTATGACATTTAACCAATTTTTGAGATGTGAAACACTTTTTTTTTACTGAAATGTTTATCAGTAATAATCTCAGTAATAATGTGTCATTTTAAAAAAGACTAAAATTTTTTTGACTAAAACTAGACTAAAATGACGAGACTTTTAGTCGACTAACAAAAAAAAAGGATATGTGAATGACTAAATATGGCTAAAACTCAGAGGTGGGAAGTAACAGAGTAAAAATACTTCGTTACTGTACTTAAGTACATTTTTCTGGTATCAGTACTTTACTCCACTATTTATTTTTCGGACAACTTTTTACTTTTACTCATTACATTTTTACACAAATATCTGTACTTTTTACTTCTTACATTTTCAAAACGGACTCGTTACTTTTAGTATTATTCCTTCTCATTGAGCGCTGTTTCCAGCCTATCATCCTATCATTGTGCGGCTTTTTCCCCATGTGACTGGTGTACTGTATTATTTACTGGCTATCAGACATAGACTAAGGATAGCGGAGCTAACAATTAGCAGCGCCTACAAAAGGAATGGCTAATGTTCATTCAGAGGGAGTCACCGATGTTAAAATAACTAACAACGAGGACATTCCTGAACACACATGGCCATATACTGTATGAGGGAGATGTTTGAAATAATCGGTGTCAAAAAGGATTCCTGGCGAATGCGTTGCGAATTGTGTCAACCAGGGGGGGTTCTAGCCCTTTTTTAGGGTGGCTTCAGCCCCCTGTCTGTAATCTCAGCCACCCTAAAACTATAAGGAGCATTTTTACTTTCATAAATAAACAATAAAAATGACATTAAAATGCAGGACGTGTCGTCGATGGGAAAGAAAATTATTTATCAGTTTGATCCAAGAGCGATTTTTTTTTTACTTTGCTTTTACACGCGTGTGTTGTAGTGTTTCACACGTGCGTCTTCAGCTGTCTGCTTTATTAGAATGGAGAAGCACAGGTACGCGCAGCGTGCACGCGCAGTCAGAGCTGGAGGCGTTTATCTATAACGTTAATCGGCGGAAAGACACAAAGACGGCAACCAAAAGCAGTGAAATGTCACATATATATATATATATAAAACATGAGGTCCAGTTACCAGCATGACACTAAACACTTAGTGGTAACGGCGACTTTTTACTTAAGTACATGTCAGAGCCCATACTTCTTTACTTTAACTTGAGTAAAAGAGTGTAGTCACTACTTCTACTTTTACTGGAGTCTTTTAAAAAATGAGTATCTGTACTTCTACTTGAGTAAAGGATGTGTGTACTTTTGCCACCTCTGCTAAAACTAACAAGGACATTTGGCCCTGAAGTCCACAACCATCTCTTTAGTTTTAGCAACATTCAGAGACAGGTTGTTGGCTCTACACCATTACCTGTTGCACCTCCTCTCTGTATGCTGACTCGTTGTCATGTCATTATTGTCTCTCCAAACAGAGAAAAACCCTAACACTTCTCCACCTTTCATAAACCAGTAGAAAAGGGGAATTTTCACTGAGTGCTACACTACTAGCAGTTTATCTTCATTACATAACATTTTCTTAATTGATATTAGATCTGAACAAGGTGAGAAATAAAAATTCACTTGTGATTCAGGAAGTTACAGAAGTCTTAAGAGGCCGTGCATTATTATGTTTTTTCTTTCTTGTTTTGTCAAGAGATCACAAGAAAATAAGGTCATTATCATGACAAAACTATGTTTGTTATGTCGAGATAAAGAGAAAAATTAAGTCATCACAACATTGAAGAAATAAAAAATATAATAATACATGGCCTCTTAGGACTTTCATAGGAATCTTCTCTCCATTCTGATTTAAAGTTCAAGGCAAATTTATCTGATTGGTTGCCAGTTGGTGCAGTGGCACAAATATTTATGGAGATACAATGAACACATTATCCCATCAACAGCAATCGTTATAGCAAAATTATTTGAGAGATGGCAACAGGTTACTCCCTGTTACTGGAGGCTTAAGGTGAGCTCTGACTCTCATGACAGGAAATGATAAATCAATAAACATTGATCATTAAACTTAGCAGGTAATTCACTATAAGCAATGTTTCCATGCAGCCAATAATGATAATAATGAGCCAAAGTGAAGGGTCCAGAACCCTACACTGATAGCCAGTTTATCCAGGGACAATGTTCTGAACACAGTCATTTACTGAGTGGGCTGTTAAGATCGTCTGGGCTTGAGAGAAAGTAGAAAAATGGTTCAGATGGAATTTGTTAAGTTCCATGCTGATGCTGCATATTTGTTTTACCTGAAACTTCGGATCATCAGTTCGGATGATACTCTACTCACAATTCGTGCACTATTTATACACAGACAGTGGCACTGAATTACACTCCAACACATGTATACAAAATCACATCACAAAAATATGCACACAGATTTAATACAATTTAATTTTATTTCAAACATTAAATAATTTTCATACATAATACACACTTGTTAAGCTTCCAGGACTTTTCAACATGCTGTTCTTATTAGTTTAACTGAACTTTCTGAATAACTTTTAGACCTAACTCTGTTATATACCTCAAATTTCAATTCTCAGCAACATCCCAGTAGGTTAAGGGGTTTAATTACAACAAGCACAGTTAGATGGAAAGATATTAATTTATACAGGTATTTTAAAGCCTGAACACCGTTTGTATTTAGCCTAGTTAGCTAACTGTAAAGGGTTGGTTCAATTCCGTATGTATTAATCTATATATTGCATATAATAATATCTATAAGTGTAATATAATATCCATGAGTGTTTTTTAGTCACCAACTAATAAATGTCAGTTAGTTTAGTAAAGAAATTACATTTTGTTAAAGCCACTGAATTGTTTTTTGGTTGGACACATTGGATCACAATTTTACTTCCAGGATATGAAGGTTTACAGAAGCATAATCTCTTTCACTAGAAAGAATAATTCTAAAATTGGGTCTGACTTTAAAAAAATGTTTTGAAGTGTTTATCAGTAGAGGGCATGGTGGCTTAGTGGTTAGCATGTTTGCCTCACACCTCCAGAGTTGGGGGTCGATTCCCACCTCTGCCTTGTTTGTGCGGAGTTTGCATGTTCTCCCCGTGCCTCGGGGGTTGTGTGTGTGTGTGTCTTGATGCCCAATGATGCCCAATGACGCCTGAGATAGGCACAGGCTCCCCGTGACCCGAGAAGTTCGGATAAGCGGTAGAAAATGAGTGAGTGAGTGTGGGTGAGTATCAGTGAATATATCCTGATACTGTTTCACTATAATTTAAAACATATCTGACAACTCTGTTAGGAGGTAATGTTGCAAGAAAAGGATACAGACAGCTTTTTTAAAAATGTATCGGCCAGTATAAAGAACTTCAGCTGTTCAGTCAACTAAGGGATTATTCTTGATGACTTGAACAGTGATGGAGAATAGGAGGGTTAATGATGCAGGGTGGAATGTACTTGAGTGGGTTCTGGTCAGTTTTTGGCCTTGAAAGCAGGCTTTAGTGTTATAACTTTGATGCATCAGCTACAGAATGCCAGTGGACAAATCATAGCAAAGGGTGGTGTGGGAAAATTTAGGAAGGTTTAAAACATGTTGCACTGTGGCATTCTGGTTTTCATCCATGCTGAAATGTCTGTCAGATATACTTAGATCTGAACAGAAAGATGTGTCTGGGAGTTGAGTGTCCACCACATCTTGATCGATATAACCGGCATCTTGGTAAGAAGCAATCCATTGCCATGCTGTGCCACGGATTTCAAGAATCATGAGGGTCTGCTGAAAGGTTGAGGATGATGAGGACTGATGACAGTTTGGCTGGATTTGCAGCATGCCATGCATCATCAGTGAAAGTCAAAAGAGCATTCTCTGTGGAATTTGGTGCTTCGAAGCCAGACTAGTTCACAATGTTTTGCCGTTGCACTGTAAGACTTAATCACGTGCATGATGTTCATTCCACATCACGATTTAAATGTCTGGATGCTGAAAAAAATCATCTTTTATATTTCTCACAAGCAAAATGTAAAAACTGCATACCAGAGATTGTCTCCGTCTCTAATGATAAAAATTTATGATCATAATCAATGTTTTATCTTGTGATGTTAAATTACAAAATAAAGCAAAATAAACTCTTAATAATAAATAAAATAATATCTTGTTACTTTTCCAACAACTGCAGCTGCTTGGTGTAATACCATCTAAAGTACTTTTGTCTTCCCATCTACAACTTGTATAACATACAGAATCAGCACATAATGAAGTGTTCAGTTATTTTCTGCTTGTCTCAGATTGGGAATATTTTTCCTTGGGTTAGTTCAGTTACTATTCACTTCATTATTTCTTGGTCTGGAATTGAATTGTACTGTTGTAAAATATATTTTGTAATTGTGAAATATATTGTTCATCTGTTGATCTAACATTTTATTACAGTGAACTGTCCCAAGCTTTTTGACTGGTCTGTTCTTGGTCAAGTAACTTAGCATCTTGAGCAGAACACTGTTAGTAGACATTACCAGGTGAAGTTTAAGAAATTATAGCCAAGAGTGTAAGAACTCAAGTGTCCTGTACAGAGTGCTGACCTCAACCTTACTAAACTCCTTTGGAATGAACTAAAATACTGACTGCACCCCAGACCTCCTCTTGTAGCTGAATGAACACAAATCCCCACAGCCACAATCCAACATCTAGTGAAAAACCTTCCAGAAGTGTGGAGCTCATAATAAGAGCAAAGAAGAACAAGCATGTTTGTGTATCATGGTTGTGTAGCCATATAATTTTAGCCATATAGTGTCCACCCCACTGCTATATCAGCTTAAGTGCTGGGCTAAAAATAATCCAAAACACAAACCCAAAGAATTCCTGCTCAGTGGTTTTTCCTGTGTTTGTTTTTGGTGCCAATGTTTGAAAGTATAGAAGAAAGCTAATTTTACCTTTAGTTAACTAGAATTATCTGTTTCACAAAAGGCTATTAAAGCAACAGAAATTGAGTAACTCACTCTAAAGTCTCCAGTTTTGAGTTTCTGTCCTGCAGTAGATCTTTCAGCTGGTTCACTCAAGAGTTTCCAGGTTTATTTCCATACACCTCCAGGTCTTTCAGCTGTGATGAGGTGTTTGACCTCAGAGCTGAAACTAGAGCTACAATGCCTTCATTTGTGATACTGCACCCTACCAACCTACAGAAAGAAATATTATTATAGCCCTCTCTTTTCACCCCAGTTTATCCAGTTTACAGTGTGGATTCTGCAACCTGACAGAGAGCAGATTCACTCCTGAATCTTTCAGGATATTGCTCCTCGGATATAGTTCTCTCAGACTGGAGGAGTTCAAACTGAGATCTGTGCAAAGTTCTGCACAGCTTTCCTCTTGAAGTTCACATGCACGCAGCCTGAGAGATATGTAATGATGAATCAGAACAAACAATGCTATCTGAAACTACCTCATTTATTCTGCTTTTGTTGAATCTCCCCTAAAAATAAATTAAAACAGAAAGAAAAACAACTGAGCCTGTTTAATGGAAGTAAGAGGATCTAGTCTGTGGATCCTGATGCCCTGCTATGTTTATCTCATAGTTGACTATTTCATCGTTGTTATTAGAGCTACTTCCTGTCTGTGACATTAAGTCTTGTAAGAGGAGGAAGAGGTCCAGGTGTCCATTCTCACTCTGTCCATTCTTACTCTGTAAGGCCTTGTCCACTGCACTCTTCAGTAGTTCAGAAATGCTTGGTTTTTTAAAGATATTGTTACGAACCCCACTTTCAACACTGCTGGGGGGGGGGGGGCAGTAACATAAAAGGACATGCGAGTCAGAAAGGACAGTTTTATCAGTTTATTAATTAATTAACTGCACTCACGCATCACAGGCAACTAGTAACTTCCCTAAACCATTCATGAACACACACAACACAGAACAAAAAGGAGAATATAATGGAAACCAAAAAGAACACATCGATCAGCAACATCTGGGCAAGACGCACACATGAAGCTCAGTTCGATACAAAACACGAATGTGACGGAAGAAAGGAAGAAAGAGCTTCCCTCCAGTGGGTGCCATGCTCACTGGAAGCTAAGCTAGGGGTACTGGCCGTGACCTGCTCACTGGAGTTCTGCGTGGAAATAGTGCAAACTCAGGGCCCCTCTTCGCTCGTTACTCTCCCCTTTTATTTCCACCCGATTATGAATGGCCGCAGGTGTGCAGGGGCGGAGCCTAACCTGGGAGAAAAAAAAAGAAGAGACCAAGTCAAATTAAAAACACCACACTAATGTAAGAATAAAGGCTTAAGCCGTAACACTTCCCCCCTAAAAAGACAGAAACCGTTCTGTTTAACTCCTTTTGGAGCAACAACGAAAAAACAAATAAAACCGGTTCTGTAAACAAAATGTGAGTTTAAGCCCGTGACAAAGCATCCGCCACCACATTATCAGATCCCTTCTTATGACGTATCTCTAGATTATACGGCTGCACCATTAGAGCCCACCTCATCAAACGTTGATTGTGATTGTACATTTTGCTGAGAAAGACTAACGGATTGTGGTCCGTATAAACTATGACCGGATGCATACTGGCTCCCACATAAACATTAAAATGTTGTAATGCCAATAAGAGGGCTAAGGTCTCCTTCTCAATGGTTGAGTAGTTATGCTGATGATGATTAAATTTGGAAGAGAAATAGGATACGGGATGAGCTATTCCATCAGCACCCTCTTGTAGGAGAACTGCTCCGACATCGCTGGAATCTACCTCCAGCTGGAACGCCCGATATACATCCGGAGCAGAAAGGACTGGAGCACTGCAAAGAAGAGATTTTGCAGACAGAAATGCCTGTTGACAGTCATTAGTCCAACTGAAATTAATCTTAGGACTACACAATTGAGTTAAAGGAGCAACAACATTCGAAAAGTTCTTGCAGAAACACCTGTAGTATCCGACCATTCCGAGGAATCTACGCAGCTCTCGCCTCGTAGTGGGCACCGAATACTCAAGAACAGCAGCCACTTTCACATCTAATGGTCGAACCTGCCCATTTCCCACCTGTTTCCCCAAGTACGTGACCGAAGCTCTAGCAAATTCACACTTTTTTAAATTTAATGTAAGAGACGCTGCAGACAAACGATGGAACACTTCATGCAAAATTGATAAGTGTTCAGCCCAGGTAGACGAATAGATAACTACATCGTCCAGATAGACGTTACAGTTCGAGACGTCACCCAAAACCATGGACATTAAACGCTGAAACGTTGCTGGTGCATTTCGCAGGCCAAACGCCATCCGCGTATACTGGAGAAAGGAATCTGGGGTGACAAATGCGGAGATCTCAGAGGCACGCTCAGATGGTGAACACCGTTCCACATGTGGAACAGTACAACTAGGGGCTGAAGCTGCATAATTTCATTGTAACTTTTAAGCATTAAATCCTCTAAAAACACGAAAAAACTTATGTTTCTAGTAAAGTTTATACTCTCAATATTTTTTAAGCCCACACACAAAGCATAATATGATTCATAGCCGTCATACTATTAGAAATTTTTTTTTGGAGAAAACTGACCTAGGTGGCGCTAGACCAGTTTTCCCTTACCTTTAGACGCATCCCTTTCTTCACTTGGGTAATATATTCCAAAACAAATATTCCACAAAAATCCACACAGGTCCAAGGAACTGGAATCTGTAAGCCTTTTAATCCAAAACGCTTTGGTCGCGCCGCAAATATTCCGAAAAATTGGAAACAGTGGTGTGCCACCGTCTTTGTTTCGGCTCTAGCTTCTCATTGGGGGTTTCAAAAATTCTAAACTTCTAAATTACATGATATTTATAGCCCAGGGTGTAACGAATCAAACAAGCCCTCACTTGAGCCAATCGGTGCTTGTATTGCAGAGATAGACGGCTGAGAAGCCAATGAGGTCAGACATCATTTTTGGGAACCCTCCCTTGACTGACAATTACTCCTTCCAATAGCAATGAAATTGGCCGGGACCTATACAGCTCTTTAGCCAATAAGAAGACGATTCCAACGGTATGCCACGACCCGCCTCTCTAATGCTGGCTTCTGCGTGAAAATCGTGTGCGTTGGGTTTATTGCGCAATCCTCGACCTTTTCACACTCTCACAGCTCAGGGTGTCAGGTTACAGCCTCTTTACACAACAGAATAGTAGAGAGAGAGGCTGTGCTGGTTTTTGGCCATTTAAACTGAGCATGCAGTCTTTTAATTCAAAGTTACACAGTAAACAAGTAAACAAGAAACACATGACCGGATGGCCATGTCCGTAGAAAAATAGTTTTATTGAAGCCATTTTTGGGTCTTTTGACTTGATTTTTTTTTGGTGAAAGCCAAGACATGTGGCTATGACCCTCAGTTGTTAAATGTTACCTATCATGTTCCAGAGAAATAAGATTAATTAAAAATCTCAGGCGAAAATCAAAACATTCCATTCTAGCCTCTGTAACTTTGTGCCAGTAAGGCCTAGAATCAATCTGAAACTAAACTGGAATCTCTTCTTTCCAATGAGACCAGGCTCACCCCTGTATGTCAAAGTATCTGGGGGCTGTATCACTTTTTGTTTTGTATACAATTTCGGGTGTGCACCATTAGCTTAAAGGCACCTGCCAGTAACCTTTTAGCAGGTCTAATTTTGTAATATACGTCGCCACACCCAGATTATCGATACAGTCATCGATACGCGGCAACGGAAAAGCATCAGGCACAGTGACCGAATTAACCTTTCTAAAATCTGTGTAAAAATGAAGTGATCCATCAGATTTAGGCACTAAAACACATGGCGAGCTCCAAGGGCTGGTACTTGGAACTGCAAAGCCATGTTGCCGAAGATAGGTCACCTCGCGTTTCATTTCTTCCCGTTTTCTTACCGGACAACGATATGCATGTTGTTTAATGGGTGATGCACTACCGACATTTATATCATGCGCAATGACATTAGTACCTGGAGGGACATCATTAAACAAGTTCAGGAAACTATCCCACAATTTCTTAATGTCCTGTTGTTGTTCACTGGACAAATAAGACAGTTGAGTGGGAAGAGTTGACAAAACTTCCGAGTTTTTCAAATTTCCACCCCTTACAACCTCCATGGATACCTCCAGTCCATCATCCACGTCATCTGTAGGCAGAGTTAGAGTAAGCAATGAAACACGCTCCCTTGACTCAGTCACTGGCTCAAGTGAGGCAATATCAGCGGTCTCGTCCTTAACCTCAGAACGGCACAAATATGGCTTTAACATATTTACATGACATAAGCGGGTTTTTCGCCGCCGTTCAGGTGTATGTATCACATAATCCGTCTCACTGACCTTGCTTTTAATCACATATGGACCAGAGAACCGCGCTGCAAAAGCCGACCCAGGAGTAGGAATTAATACTAAAACTCTCTCTCCTGGTAAAAAGTTACGTGCAACTGCCTTCTGATCAAAACAACGTTTCATTTTCTTTTGTGACCGAGCAAGAGCTTCTTTAGCTGCAGTACAGGCGGTGCCTAAACGTTCGCGAATACGAGGGACGAGATCAAGTACATTAGTTTTTTCCGAAGGACCTGTACAGAGAAATTCTTCCTTCAACATTTTCAAAGGACCACGAACATTATGACCAAACACTAACTCAGAAGGGCTAAATCCCAACGAATCTTGTCGTGCCTCGTGCACCGCAAATAACACAAAAGGAACTCCCTCTTCCCAATCGTTCCCCGTCTCTAGGCAATACTTGCGCAGACTTGATTTCAATGTCTGATGCCAACGTTCAAGAGCCCCCTGAGATTCAGGATGGTAGGCACTCGACACAACGTGAGACACTCTTAGAGCTTTTAAAACATTACGGAAAACACGAGATAAAAAATTGGACCCCTGATCTGTTTGGACAATCTTTGGGAGGCCAAAAGTCATGAAGAATTTCATAAGGGCTTTGGTCACAGATTTGGCAGTTATACGCCTTAAAGGAATCGCTTCTGGAAACCGGGTAGCCACACACATGATAGTCAATAAATATTGACACCCAGACTTAGCATGAGGAAGTGGACCCACACAATCTACCAAAACACGCTCGAATGGCTCTCCTACAGCAGGGATAGGACAAAGAGGAGCAGGTGGCACCACCTGGTTAGGCTTTCCTCCGGTCTGGCAGACGTGACATGTTTGAGAGTATTTAGGGACATCAGATTTTAAACCTGGCCAGAAAAAATGTTGGAGAACTCGATTATAGGTTTTATTAACTCCGAGGTGTCCAGACCAAGGATGATCATGAGCCAAACTTAGTACATGCTGTCGAAATTGTGAGGGAAGCACAATTTGATGCACCACATTCCAATCATCTACGTCCTCAGCATTACGTGGATGGTTCCATTTGCGCATCAGCACATCGTCACGCCAATAAAAATGTTGATTACACGGCGACAATAGATTCCCGGCACTCGCACTACATTTTTGTAAGGTCGCATCAATCAGGTCGCTTTCTGCGCATCAATCAGTTCTTCACGAGAAATTGACGCATCAGAAACAGAATCAGAGTACACTTGTGAACTCTGAGTCATCGTAGTAACAGGCAAAGATTCTGGAAGTGAATCATTTCCTAGAATATCTGAGCAGTCTCACGAAGACTAACCTCCTCCTGAACGTCCCGTTTTGCTTGTGCTCGTGTCGTCACAGCACTTATAGAAAAAACATCAGATAACATTTCAGCCAGAACATCAGACTGCATCTCTCTGCTCGGAGCATCAGTTACCCTTACAACCGGCATGACTTTATCACCAGCAATATCGTTCCCCATTATAAAGTCAATACCTTTCACAGGTAGCGATGGGCGAACTGCGACTTCAAAACATCCAGATGCTAATTCGGAAGTTATCCATATGCGATGGAGAGGAACAGTTACAAACCCCATCTCAATACCCTGCACAATCATGCTGGTTTCACAACCAGAAAAATCTAAAACTTTGACATTATGAAGGACTGAGATCCTCCAGTGTCACGTAAGATATGCACTGGTTTACGACTTTCGACCCCATCTAAAGATACGGATCCATCAAACACAAAAGGCTGGAAACAGGGATCAAGAGTAGAAGTAGTGCCGGATGTAGAGACGGTTTTTACTAAAACAGTACCGCGAGGTTCAACAGGCAGAGAATCCTGTCGCTCGCGTTTTCGTTTCAAGCTATGACATTCCGCCATCACATGTCCCATATTGTTTTGTGACAATAACTACACTCTTTACGAGCATTTGCACTACTGGGAACCCATTTGCTTTTAGCATCTGAGACAATCTCATGTGGTGCGGTACCTTCAAAATCACTTGAACACTTATAAAACACTGTTTTATGCATCAGAGCATATTCGTCTGCTAATACAGCAGCTTGCTGCACCGTACTGACTTTCTGTTCATTTAAGTACAAAGCAGTGCGCTCTGGAACACAGTTCTTAAATTCCTCAATCAGTATCAGCTCTCGCAAAGAACTATAATCCGTAACCTTACACGCTTTAATCCAGCGGTCAAACAACATTGCTTTCTCACGAGCAAACTCAACGAAAGTTTGAGACGCAGATTTTTTCGTGGTACGGAAACGTTGTCGGTAATGTTCAGGGACCAATTCATACGCCCTCAGAATCGCAGTTTTCACGCCATCATATTGAAGGCTCTCTTCCAACGAAAGAGACGCACACACATCTTGTGCTTTACCGGTTAATTTACACTGCAATATCAGGGCCCAAACTTCAGTTGGCCACTTCAGAGCACTCGCGATACGTTCAAAAGCTTGAAAATAGGCTTCAACTTCTTTCTCACAGAACGGTGGAACGATTGCAATATTTTTAGCCACATCAAAATGTGGAGATGACTCAACTACAGACTCAGATACATGACCTGATGGAACAGAGTGATTGGAGACAACATTTGGATTTGATGGACCAGCAGCTGCCTCAGAACGATCATTCAAACTAGTAGATGTTTTAGCAATCGTTTGCTTAGAGAGATCTTGAGCAGCCTGCAACTCCACCTGCTGAAGTTGCACTTTTGTGTCAGCATCAATTCGATACATTTCAATCTGACGTTTTAAATCATCTTGTCTCGCCTGAGCTCTGAGTCTCTAATTGTAGACGAGCTAAACGAACTTTTAAGCGCACATCCGCATTAATTTCAGGCGAAGCCCCGGAAGAAAGAGAACTCAGAGTTGTTACATGAACGTGACAAGTTCTTGGGTTATATGGGATAGCTGGAAACGACGGTATCTGGCCAGTAGTTCATCTGACACAGGTCTCATATAAGGTGTAGGGCGAGAAGGCCAAATTTGTCGACCAGCAGGACGAACTTGCTGACTCGGAGAATCTGAGAAAAACAAGAAAAAAGGAACTTGTCTTTTAGGCGAGAACAGAGGAACTAAGGCTTAAAAATAAAAATGCATGCGCAGGTCCAGTCTGGACAAACAAGACGGACTGAGATCATAAGTCTAGCAAACTTAAGGAGTCAGCATAAACAGACCTCCACATATATGCAAAACAATATTATTAAATGCAAAAGCTTAGCTTAAATAATAGTGCAGTACACTTATACTAATCAAACAAAATGTAATCATAAGTCAAATACCACTAATATATGACCAGTTGATTCTGAACCAGAAGGTTATTGTAATCAAAACCCATAACCCATATCCTAATATATGATCATAAACTTATGTCATAATCATATTCTAAATCAGAACTCCTTTACCATAGGTGATTGAGTATCATCACTGATCATTTTATACGTAGAGATGTGATTAATATAGTATATGGTATATGGTTTATGTGATTGTCATGGTAATCATATATATAGTATAGGCATATAATACAGGTGATCATATAGTATAGTATAGGTGTATAATCAGTAGAAATCATATCATATACCATATACATATATAGGAAAAAAGAATAGAGGAAAACTCACGCATTGTGTACACGCATACAACCTATTTACAGTCCGAAGATCACAAAGGTATCAGTGAGAAGTT
>NC_062542.1:17789559-17829539 GCF_022655615.1 Tachysurus fulvidraco | reverse complement strand
ACTTGTAGTATGTTCTTTAGGGTCAAATAAATATTTAGCAACTTGTTTTGGAGTGGTGTGTGCCTCTTTTCAAAAGTTATTGAACTGGATGCTCTGCCAATGGAGAACCCCATAGAATAGAGTGATGATGGAAATTGAACATCTAGAGTAAATAATAGCACATTAAAGACTTGTAGTATGTTCTTTAGGGTCAAATAAATATTTAGCAACTTGTTTTGGAGTGGTGTGTGCCTCTTTTCAAAAGTTATTGAACTGGATGCTCTGCCAATGGAGAACCCCATAGAATAGAGTGATGATGGAAATTGAACATCTAGAGTAAATAATAGCACATTAAAGACTTGTAGTATGTTCTTTAGGGTCAAATAAATATTTAGCAACTTGTTTTGGAGTGGTGTGTGCCTCTTTTCAAAAGTTATTGAACTGGATGCTCTGCCAATGGAGAACCCCATAGAATAGAGTGATGATGGAAATTGAACATCTAGAGTAAATAATAGCACATTAAAGACTTGTAGTATGTTCTTTAGGGTCAAATAAATATTTAGCAACTTGTTTTGGAGTGGTGTGTGCCTCTTTTCAAAAGTTATTGAACTGGATGCTCTGCCAATGGAGAACCCCATAGAATAGAGTGATGATGGAAATTGAACATCTAGAGTAAATAATAGCACATTAAAGACTTGTAGTATGTTCTTTAGGGTCAAATAAATATTTAGCAACTTGTTTTGGAGTGGTGTGTGCCTCTTTTCAAAAGTTATTGAACTGGATGCTCTGCCAATGGAGAACCCCATAGAATAGAGTGATGATGGAAAGTGAACATCTAGAGTAAATAATAGCACATTAAAGACTTGTAGTATGTTCTTTAGGGTCAAATAAATATTTAGCAACTTGTTTTGGAGTGGTGTGTGCCTCTTTTCAAAAGTTATTGAACTGGATGCTCTGCCAATGGAGAACCCCATAGAATAGAGTGATGATGGAAATTGAACATCTAGAGTAAATAATAGCACATTAAAGACTTGTAGTATGTTCTTTAGGGTCAAATAAATATTTAGCAACTTGTTTTGGAGTGGTGTGTGCCTCTTTTCAAAAGTTATTGAACTGGATGCTCTGCCAATGGAGAACCCCATAGAATAGAGTGATGATGGAAATTGAACATCTAGAGTAAATAATAGCACATTAAAGACTTGTAGTATGTTCTTTAGGGTCAAATAAATATTTAGCAACTTGTTTTGGAGTGGTGTGTGCCTCTTTTCAAAAGTTATTGAACTGGATGCTCTGCCAATGGAGAACCCCATAGAATAGAGTGATGATGGAAATTGAACATCTAGAGTAAATAATAGCACATTAAAGACTTGTAGTATGTTCTTTAGGGTCAAATAAATATTTAGCAACTTGTTTTGGAGTGGTGTGTGCCTCTTTTCAAAAGTTATTGAACTGGATGCTCTGCCAATGGAGAACCCCATAGAATAGAGTGATGATGGAAATTGAACATCTAGAGTAAATAATAGCACATTAAAGACTTGTAGTATGTTCTTTAGGGTCAAATAAATATTTAGCAACTTGTTTTGGAGTGGTGTGTGCCTCTTTTCAAAAGTTATTGAACTGGATGCTCTGCCAATGGAGAACCCCATAGAATAGAGTGATGATGGAAATTGAACATCTAGAGTAAATAATAGCACATTAAAGACTTGTAGTATGTTCTTTAGGGTCAAATAAATATTTAGCAACTTGTTTTGGAGTGGTGTGTGCCTCTTTTCAAAAGTTATTGAACTGGATGCTCTGCCAATGGAGAACCCCATAGAATAGAGTGATGATGGAAATTGAACATCTAGAGTAAATAATAGCACATTAAAGACTTGTAGTATGTTCTTTAGGGTCAAATAAATATTTAGCAACTTGTTTTGGAGTGGTGTGTGCCTCTTTTCAAAAGTTATTGAACTGGATGCTCTGCCAATGGAGAACCCCATAGAATAGAGTGATGATGGAAAGTGAACATCTAGAGTAAATAATAGCACATTAAAGACTTGTAGTATGTTCTTTAGGGTCAAATAAATATTTAGCAACTTGTTTTGGAGTGGTGTGTGCCTCTTTTCAAAAGTTATTGAACTGGATGCTCTGCCAATGGAGAACCCCATAGAATAGAGTGATGATGGAAATTGAACATCTAGAGTAAATAATAGCACATTAAAGACTTGTAGTATGTTCTTTAGGGTCAAATAAATATTTAGCAACTTGTTTTGGAGTGGTGTGTGCCTCTTTTCAAAAGTTATTGAACTGGATGCTCTGCCAATGGAGAACCCCATAGAATAGAGTGATGATGGAAATTGAACATCTAGAGTAAATAATAGCACATTAAAGACTTGTAGTATGTTCTTTAGGGTCAAATAAATATTTAGCAACTTGTTTTGGAGTGGTGTGTGCCTCTTTTCAAAAGTTATTGAACTGGATGCTCTGCCAATGGAGAACCCCATAGAATAGAGTGATGATGGAAATTGAACATCTAGAGTAAATAATAGCACATTAAAGACTTGTAGTATGTTCTTTAGGGTCAAATAAATATTTAGCAACTTGTTTTGGAGTGGTGTGTGCCTCTTTTCAAAAGTTATTGAACTGGATGCTCTGCCAATGGAGAACCCCATAGAATAGAGTGATGATGGAAATTGAACATCTAGAGTAAATAATAGCACATTAAAGACTTGTAGTATGTTCTTTAGGGTCAAATAAATATTTAGCAACTTGTTTTGGAGTGGTGTGTGCCTCTTTTCAAAAGTTATTGAACTGGATGCTCTGCCAATGGAGAACCCCATAGAATAGAGTGATGATGGAAATTGAACATCTAGAGTAAATAATAGCACATTAAAGACTTGTAGTATGTTCTTTAGGGTCAAATAAATATTTAGCAACTTGTTTTGGAGTGGTGTGTGCCTCTTTTCAAAAGTTATTGAACTGGATGCTCTGCCAATGGAGAACCCCATAGAATAGAGTGATGATGGAAATTGAACATCTAGAGTAAATAATAGCACATTAAAGACTTGTAGTATGTTCTTTAGGGTCAAATAAATATTTAGCAACTTGTTTTGGAGTGGTGTGTGCCTCTTTTCAAAAGTTATTGAACTGGATGCTCTGCCAATGGAGAACCCCATAGAATAGAGTGATGATGGAAATTGAACATCTAGAGAAAATAATAGCACATTAAAGACTTGTAGTATGTTCTTTAGGGTCAAATAAATATTTAGCAACTTGTTTTGGAGTGGTGTGTGCCTCTTTTCAAAAGTTATTGAACTGGATGCTCTGCCAATGGAGAACCCCATAGAATAGAGTGATGATGGAAATTGAACATCTAGAGTAAATAATAGCACATTAAAGACTTGTAGTATGTTCTTTAGGGTCAAATAAATATTTAGCAACTTGTTTTGGAGTGGTGTGTGCCTCTTTTCAAAAGTTATTGAACTGGATGCTCTGCCAATGGAGAACCCCATAGAATAGAGTGATGATGGAAATTGAACATCTAGAGTAAATAATAGCACATTAAAGACTTGTAGTATGTTCTTTAGGGTCAAATAAATATTTAGCAACTTGTTTTGGAGTGGTGTGTGCCTCTTTTCAAAAGTTATTGAACTGGATGCTCTGCCAATGGAGAACCCCATAGAATAGAGTGATGATGGAAATTGAACATCTAGAGTAAATAATAGCACATTAAAGACTTGTAGTATGTTCTTTAGGGTCAAATAAATATTTAGCAACTTGTTTTGGAGTGGTGTGTGCCTCTTTTCAAAAGTTATTGAACTGGATGCTCTGCCAATGGAGAACCCCATAGAATAGAGTGATGATGGAAAGTGAACATCTAGAGTAAATAATAGCACATTAAAGACTTGTAGTATGTTCTTTAGGGTCAAATAAATATTTAGCAACTTGTTTTGGAGTGGTGTGTGCCTCTTTTCAAAAGTTATTGAACTGGATGCTCTGCCAATGGAGAACCCCATAGAATAGAGTGATGATGGAAATTGAACATCTAGAGTAAATAATAGCACATTAAAGACTTGTAGTATGTTCTTTAGGGTCAAATAAATATTTAGCAACTTGTTTTGGAGTGGTGTGTGCCTCTTTTCAAAAGTTATTGAACTGGATGCTCTGCCAATGGAGAACCCCATAGAATAGAGTGATGATGGAAAGTGAACATCTAGAGTAAATAATAGCACATTAAAGACTTGTAGTATGTTCTTTAGGGTCAAATAAATATTTAGCAACTTGTTTTGGAGTGGTGTGTGCCTCTTTTCAAAAGTTATTGAACTGGATGCTCTGCCAATGGAGAACCCCATAGAATAGAGTGATGATGGAAATTGAACATCTAGAGTAAATAATAGCACATTAAAGACTTGTAGTATGTTCTTTAGGGTCAAATAAATATTTAGCAACTTGTTTTGGAGTGGTGTGTGCCTCTTTTCAAAAGTTATTGAACTGGATGCTCTGCCACTGGAGAACCCCATAGAATAGAGTGATGATGGAAATTGAACATCTAGAGTAAATAATAGCACATTAAAGACTTGTAGTATGTTCTTTAGGGTCAAATAAATATTTAGCAACTTGTTTGGAGTGGTGTGTGCCTCTTTTCAAAAGTTATTGAACTGGATGCTCTGCCAATGGAGAACCCCATAGAATAGAGTGATGATGGAAATTGAACATCTAGAGTAAATAATAGCACATTAAAGACTTGTAGTATGTTCTTTAGGGTCAAATAAATATTTAGCAACTTGTTTTGGAGTGGTGTGTGCCTCTTTTCAAAAGTTATTGAACTGGATGCTCTGCCAATGGAGAACCCCATAGAATAGAGTGATGATGGAAATTGAACATCTAGAGTAAATAATAGCACATTAAAGACTTGTAGTATGTTCTTTAGTGGTGTGTGACTCTTTTCAAAAGTTATTGAACTGGATGCTCTGCCAATGGAGAACCCCATAGAATAGAGTGATGATGGAAATTGAACATCTAGAGTAAATAATAGCACATTAAAGACTTGTAGTATGTTCTTTAGGGTCAAATAAATATTTAGCAACTTGTTTTGGAGTGGTGTGTGCCTCTTTTCAAAAGTTATTGAACTGGATGCTCTGCCAATGGAGAACCCCATAGAATAGAGTGATGATGGAAATTGAACATCTAGAGTAAATAATAGCACATTAAAGACTTGTAGTATGTTCTTTAGGGTCAAATAAATATTTAGCAACTTGTTTTGGAGTGGTGTGTGCCTCTTTTCAAAGTTATTGAACTGGATGCTCTGCCAATGGAGAACCCCATAGAATAGAGTGATGATGGAAATTGAACATCTAGAGTAAATTATAGCACATTAAAGACTTGTAGTATGTTCTTTAGGGTCAAATAAATATTTAGCAACTTGTTTTGGAGTGGTGTGTGCCTCTTTTCAAAAGTTATTGAACTGGATGCTCTGCCAATGGAGAACCCCATAGAATAGAGTGATGATGGAAAGTGAACATCTAGAGTAAATAATAGCACATTAAAGACTTGTAGTATGTTCTTTAGGGTCAAATAAATATTTAGCAACTTGTTTTGGAGTGGTGTGTGCCTCTTTTCAAAAGTTATTGAACTGGATGCTCTGCCAATGGAGAACCCCATAGAATAGAGTGATGATGGAAATTGAACATCTAGAGTAAATAATAGCACATTAAAGACTTGTAGTATGTTCTTTAGGGTCAAATAAATATTTAGCAACTTGTTTTGGAGTGGTGTGTGCCTCTTTTCAAAAGTTATTGAACTGGATGCTCTGCCAATGGAGAACCCCATAGAATAGAGTGATGATGGAAAGTGAACATCTAGAGTAAATAATAGCACATTAAAGACTTGTAGTATGTTCTTTAGGGTCAAATAAATATTTAGCAACTTGTTTTGGAGTGGTGTGTGCCTCTTTTCAAAAGTTATTGAACTGGATGCTCTGCCAATGGAGAACCCCATAGAATAGAGTGATGATGGAAATTGAACATCTAGAGTAAATAATAGCACATTAAAGACTTGTAGTATGTTCTTTAGGGTCAAATAAATATTTAGCAACTTGTTTTGGAGTGGTGTGTGCCTCTTTTCAAAAGTTATTGAACTGGATGCTCTGCCAATGGAGAACCCCATAGAATAGAGTGATGATGGAAATTGAACATCTAGAGTAAATAATAGCACATTAAAGACTTGTAGTATGTTCTTTAGGGTCAAATAAATATTTAGCAACTTGTTTTGGAGTGGTGTGTGCCTCTTTTCAAAAGTTATTGAACTGGATGCTCTGCCAATGGAGAACCCCATAGAATAGAGTGATGATGGAAATTGAACATCTAGAGTAAATAATAGCACATTAAAGACTTGTAGTATGTTCTTTAGGGTCAAATAAATATTTAGCAACTTGTTTTGGAGTGGTGTGTGCCTCTTTTCAAAAGTTATTGAACTGGATGCTCTGCCAATGGAGAACCCCATAGAATAGAGTGATGATGGAAATTGAACATCTAGAGTAAATAATAGCACATTAAAGACTTGTAGTATGTTCTTTAGGGTCAAATAAATATTTAGCAACTTGTTTTGGAGTGGTGTGTGCCTCTTTTCAAAAGTTATTGAACTGGATGCTCTGCCAATGGAGAACCCCATAGAATAGAGTGATGATGGAAATTGAACATCTAGAGTAAATAATAGCACATTAAAGACTTGTAGTATGTTCTTTAGGGTCAAATAAATATTTAGCAACTTGTTTTGGAGTGGTGTGTGCCTCTTTTCAAAAGTTATTGAACTGGATGCTCTGCCACTGGAGAACCCCATAGAATAGAGTGATGATGGAAATTGAACATCTAGAGTAAATAATAGCACATTAAAGACTTGTAGTATGTTCTTTAGGGTCAAATAAATATTTAGCAACTTGTTTTGGAGTGGTGTGTGCCTCTTTTCAAAAGTTATTGAACTGGATGCTCTGCCAATGGAGAACCCCATAGAATAGAGTGATGATGGAAATTGAACATCTAGAGTAAATAATAGCACATTAAAGACTTGTAGTATGTTCTTTAGGGTCAAATAAATATTTAGCAACTTGTTTTGGAGTGGTGTGTGCCTCTTTTCAAAAGTTATTGAACTGGATGCTCTGCCAATGGAGAACCCCATAGAATAGAGTGATGATGGAAATTGAACATCTAGAGTAAATAATAGCACATTAAAGACTTGTAGTATGTTCTTTAGGGTCAAATAAATATTTAGCAACTTGTTTTGGAGTGGTGTGTGCCTCTTTTCAAAAGTTATTGAACTGGATGCTCTGCCAATGGAGAACCCCATAGAATAGAGTGATGATGGAAATTGAACATCTAGAGTAAATAATAGCACATTAAAGACTTGTAGTATGTTCTTTAGGGTCAAATAAATATTTAGCAACTTGTTTTGGAGTGGTGTGTGCCTCTTTTCAAAAGTTATTGAACTGGATGCTCTGCCAATGGAGAACCCCATAGAATAGAGTGATGATGGAAATTGAACATCTAGAGTAAATAATAGCACATTAAAGACTTGTAGTATGTTCTTTAGGGTCAAATAAATATTTAGCAACTTGTTTTGGAGTGGTGTGTGCCTCTTTTCAAAAGTTATTGAACTGGATGCTCTGCCAATGGAGAACCCCATAGAATAGAGTGATGATGGAAATTGAACATCTAGAGTAAATAATAGCACATTAAAGACTTGTAGTATGTTCTTTAGGGTCAAATAAATATTTAGCAACTTGTTTTGGAGTGGTGTGTGCCTCTTTTCAAAAGTTATTGAACTGGATGCTCTGCCACTGGAGAACCCCATAGAATAGAGTGATGATGGAAATTGAACATCTAGAGTAAATAATAGCACATTAAAGACTTGTAGTATGTTCTTTAGGGTCAAATAAATATTTAGCAACTTGTTTTGGAGTGGTGTGTGCCTCTTTTCAAAAGTTATTGAACTGGATGCTCTGCCAATGGAGAACCCCATAGAATAGAGTGATGATGGAAATTGAACATCTAGAGTAAATAATAGCACATTAAAGACTTGTAGTATGTTCTTTAGGGTCAAATAAATATTTAGCAACTTGTTTTGGAGTGGTGTGTGCCTCTTTTCAAAAGTTATTGAACTGGATGCTCTGCCAATGGAGAACCCCATAGAATAGAGTGATGATGGAAATTGAACATCTAGAGTAAATAATAGCACATTAAAGACTTGTAGTATGTTCTTTAGGGTCAAATAAATATTTAGCAACTTGTTTTGGAGTGGTGTGTGCCTCTTTTCAAAAGTTATTGAACTGGATGCTCTGCCAATGGAGAACCCCATAGAATAGAGTGATGATGGAAATTGAACATCTAGAGTAAATAATAGCACATTAAAGACTTGTAGTATGTTCTTTAGGGTCAAATAAATATTTAGCAACTTGTTTTGGAGTGGTGTGTGCCTCTTTTCAAAAGTTATTGAACTGGATGCTCTGCCAATGGAGAACCCCATAGAATAGAGTGATGATGGAAATTGAACATCTAGAGTAAATAATAGCACATTAAAGACTTGTAGTATGTTCTTTAGGGTCAAATAAATATTTAGCAACTTGTTTTGGAGTGGTGTGTGCCTCTTTTCAAAAGTTATTGAACTGGATGCTCTGCCACTGGAGAACCCCATAGAATAGAGTGATGATGGAAAGTGAACATCTAGAGTAAATAATAGCACATTAAAGACTTGTAGTATGTTCTTTAGGGTCAAATAAATATTTAGCAACTTGTTTTGGAGTGGTGTGTGCCTCTTTTCAAAAGTTATTGAACTGGATGCTCTGCCACTGGAGAACCCCATAGAATAGAGTGATGATGGAAATTGAACATCTAGAGTAAATAATAGCACATTAAAGACTTGTAGTATGTTCTTTAGGGTCAAATAAATATTTAGCAACTTGTTTTGGAGTGGTGTGTGCCTCTTTTCAAAAGTTATTGAACTGGATGCTCTGCCAATGGAGAACCCCATAGAATAGAGTGATGATGGAAATTGAACATCTAGAGTAAATAATAGCACATTAAAGACTTGTAGTATGTTCTTTAGGGTCAAATAAATATTTAGCAACTTGTTTTGGAGTGGTGTGTGCCTCTTTTCAAAAGTTATTGAACTGGATGCTCTGCCAATGGAGAACCCCATAGAATAGAGTGATGATGGAAATTGAACATCTAGAGTAAATAATAGCACATTAAAGACTTGTAGTATGTTCTTTAGGGTCAAATAAATATTTAGCAACTTGTTTTGGAGTGTTGTGTGCCTCTTTTCAAAAGATATTGAACTGGATGCTCTGCCAATGGAGAACCCCATAGAATAGAGTGATGATGGAAAGTGAACATCTAGAGTAAATAATAGCACATTAAAGACTTGTAGTATGTTCTTTAGGGTCAAATAAATATTTAGCAACTTGTTCTGGAGTGGTGTGTGCCTCTTTTCAAAAGTTATTGAAGTGGATGCTCTGCCAATGGAGAACCCCATAGAATAGAGTGATGATGGAAATTGAACATCTAGAGTAAATAATAGCACATTAAAAACTTGTAATGTAATAATCGAGCTGAAACCAAGTGCAATCAACTTCCCGTCCCCTAATTAGTATATATACCGAATTTCAGCCTCCTAGGACCTATAGAAACGAAGTGCACCCCCTCAGGTAGGGGGGTGCACTTTCACATTTATCCCTTATACCCCTAACCCTAACCTAACCCTAACCCAACCCTAACCCTAACCCTAAATCCTAACCCTATCCCGTTGAGCCTGAGGTGCACTGCTGATGATGTGTCCTGAAATTCATAAAATGTTTGTTTAACAACCTTAAATAAACCATTAATTATAAAATTAATTCTTTTTAAATAATAAATAAATGAATGAATGTGTGAATGAATGAATGAATAAATAAATAATAAATTAATTATTTAAATAAATGAACACACCCCCTTTCTTAGAAAAATCCTAAAACTTGGAGACTGACTCACTCAAATCAGTGGCTCACCTCCTTGTTCCTCAAGGCCCATTTGGGACCTAAATACAAACAAAGTTCTGACAGAGCGATAGCTGTAGCAATAACATGCGTCGGCCAGTGCCTTTCCCTTGTCTCCCTATCTAACCACGCAGGTTAAGACCCTGTGATGGGGGGAGTCATTGTACTCTTTCAAAACCCTAACCCAACCCTAACCCTAAACCCTAACCCTAACCCCCAACCCTAGCCCTAACCCTAACCCTAACTCTAACCCCAACCCAAACCCTAATCCAGCCAGTGCCGCCAGTGCCGCCTTGGTCTGTCCGTTCTGTCTGCCGCCTGGGCCGAAACCAGGCCTGGAGGAAGGAGAGAGTAAAAAAATGAACATTAGTTCATTACATTGACAGCAATTTTGCCCTTTAATGCCTCCTTGCTCTGTCCACTCGGACCGCCGATTGAGCTGGGAACCGCCAGAGGTAAGAAGAGCATTAATAAATGATGATGACAAAAGTAATTACACAACCATGACAAATACTTACCTGAATTGTCCAATCGGTCCACCAATCGAGCCAGAAACCACACCTGAAAAGACAGAGGGAGAAGAAAGAACATTAGTTCAAAATAATTACAACATAATTATTAATAAACTATGGTTATCTAACTTAAACAATAATGATAATCATACTAAAATTAATAATAAAATGTTATTTACCTATATAAACTATGGTTATTTAACCTAAACAATAATGATAATTATATTAAAATAATTAATAAAAGGTTTTTTACCTTTTTTTAATAATAAGCTATGGTTATTTAACTTAAATAATAATGATAATCATATTAAAATGAATAATAAAAGGTATTTTCCTATATCTCTCCATACAAAAATATATATACAAAGAAAAGAAAAAAATCCAAGCAGCATTAGAGGTTTCAGAAAAGAATTTTCTTTCTAAAAAATGAGGGTGGAGCTTTCCCTATATAAAGGAGGCCACTGCAGACAGACTCACATTTGTCAGTTGAGCTGTGCAGCACACACCTCACAGCTATTTAGCTGATTTACCTCTCACAATTGTTTTAATTGGAATATTTAATGGTAATTAACCCACTGCTTGGTATTATCAATTTGGTTTTTAGTGTTTTTCCAAATTTTGGCAGGTCAACGCCTGAAGAAGGTTTAATTTAAAACTGAAACGTTGCGCAATTGACCTGCCCATGTAATTGGCTATTTGGTGATGGAGGGCAGCAAGGTATCCACCTACCCCTCCACCCAAAAACACAAAATTGTTCTTGATTCGGCCATTTAGGGATGTGAGGGCAGCAAGGTATCCAGCTACCCCTCCACCCAAGACTATTATTTATTTTTGATTGTTGGGATGTGAGGGCAGCAAGGTATCCACCTACCCCTCCACCCAACACAATATTAATTTAAATTCAATTATAGGGATGTGAGGTTAGGAAGGTATTCACCTCCACCTCCACCCAAAATACCCAAATTAATAAAACTATTGTCACCTCAATTGTGAGGAATTTTTTGAACAGGGGACAGCACCTATTTGGACTGTCCCCACACACTAAAAAACACTTTGAACTCCTTGCTTATGGTGTTGGACTCCGGGGGGGAGACGGTGGGACGATCGGGGTGGCCTGTTAGGCAGGCCCGTGCACAACGTGTGTCTCTTAATTGAGACCACGGTCTGGGGACTCCAACCCTACCCCCAACCCTAACCCAAACCCTAACCCTTCCTAAGGGCGTGCCTAAAGAATTTCCTGAAAGGAAATGAGCAGAAAAGCAGAACCCCGATTGAGAGTGAACAACTCATTCCTTTGGTTTCCACCTACTCAAGCTGCAGTGTAATGCTAAACAGGAGAGTCAAGGAAAACTTTGCCAAATTCATGACGCAGCAGGTAGGTTTAGATAAACATAGGGTTATCTCGGCCTACAAACGAAATAAAAATCTAAAAGACTTACTAGTTAAAAGCAAATTGGCCCCTGTAAAAACTCATAAATCCGACAAGGCCACCATATTGGAATTTCAACCTAAACGTTACATCACTAACCCAAAATCCAAACACAATTTGGCCGCCTCTACCCCAACAAGTCTCAAATTGCATTTATTTAATTTATTATAACAAATGCAATCTACAGTATGTCGGAGAAACAGGTAACACCCTGGCAATCAGAATGACCCAACACCGGTACAATGTCCGACATAATAAGGAGACACATACCTTAGTGGTCCAACATTTCCTAGTTCATGGCCTGGAAGCACTAAGGATTATGGTCCTTCAGTATAACAGGGCCTGGACTCGAACTGCCCGAAGACATGCGGAAGAGGATTGGATTTGTAAACTAAGTTCAAGACACCCATGGGGACTCAACGGGAGATGAGAGGGGTTTGTTACGGATGGACCGAAGGCAGGCCCGTGCCAAACGCTGGTCTCAGCCACGGTTGGGACCGCGGAATGGGGTCACCTCCACCTCAACCCTAATTCCTAACCCTAACCCCTAAACCTAACACCTAACCCTAAACCCTAACCCTAAGACCCTGTGATGGGGGGGTCATTGTACTCTTTCAAAAACCTAACCCTAACCCTAGGTCCGTGTGGCAGGCCCGTGCCTAACGTTGTTTCTGGGTCACTAAGTTTTTTCCCCTAACCCTAACACACTTTTCACAGAATGACATAGACTTGTAGCGTCTTGTACCAATCATTTTAGATTTCATGTCCCAGGCACCCTAAATTTCAACATCTACTCCTCAATTAAGCGATGAGCAACCCAGTTTTACACAAACACCTGGCTCCAGAATGACTGGAGCCTACACAAAGACCAGATAACCCCATGCGGCTTCTCTGGGCCCTCAATCAGAACACACACACACACACACAACACAATGAGACATTCCTTTTACTAATAAAACCCAAAGATAAGGTACTCTAAGGTTCTCATTCTTATAACCCTTTTTGTAATGTGTTTCTTCTTTTAAGGCTTGCCTGACTTAAAATTATTTGCTCCTTAATTTCCTGACAAGGGTGTATTTTATTCATGTGTCAGAAAACAACATTGTATTTTAAAATCTGTTATACTCTATCATCATATCTTACTGATCATGGCATGTTAATGTATACCTGTTCTAATGCCGTATGCCCCTTTAAGGTCTGACGTCAGAATGTATATGAAGCTATCGTTTTCTTTTTACTTCCCTAATGAAAGTGCATCTTGTTTATGTTTCATTTTTGTTTCTTTGCCTTTATCTTTGCCTTGATTAATGATCAATGTATGTAATGTACCACTGCCTTCATACCGTCATTACCCTTCATGTTTAGTATCCAAATGACCACAAAATTATGGGTTACTCATTTTTCAAGCACTGTTGTATTTTATTTGAGCACGAAAGGCACCATACCATCTTAATACACCCTGGATCAAACTTTAAAGTCATCTAAAAGTTTGATAGCTAAACCACGCCCACAGACACCTGAAACAAAGGGAGTTTTTCCCTCCAAAATCCTGACCGAAGTATTGGTCATCTTCCCAAAGATGGGTGGAGTTCGCGACCTTTAAATTGTCAGAAACACCACTAATCCGTGGTCAGACTTCCGGAACCGCTTCGAGACGACTCCATCTTCCTTCAAAGAAGTTCCAGCAAGCTTCACTTCCAAGAACGACAACTGCTCTGTTCTTCAGGAGAACTTGGAAGAACGTCTGACCCCACCCTAACTGACTTCAGAGATTTCTCTGTTGCATCCGGACTCTTGTTCAGTAAGCCAATGCAAGTAACCGTTTCCTTTACCAACCAATTTAGATGCATAATTTTAAGTAGAAATCTTTCATTGAATCTTAAGGTGAATTTAAGTTTCTGTGACGATTTCCCAGTTAGGGTGTGATTAATTTTTTGAGTCTAAGCTTGCCATTCCTTTCCTTCCTTTCTCTAGTTTCTTCTTTCCAGTCTCTTCCTCCCTTTCCCCAATTTTAACTTCTTTTGTTTTATTTTATTCTCATTTCGTTTTCCCTATTTCTTTTGTTTGTTTGTGTAGTTAGTTTTATGTTGTGTTTGTCTCATTCATTAAATGTCATAATTTTGAGCCACAGGTGATTTGTCTCTGAGTATCGCTCACAAATTAAGGTACCTGCAACATCGGGTCTGAACTACATGCTCTATTAAGTTAATTTAATTCAAATTACGGTATACAGTAAAAGGAAAGCGAATCTTTCTTGGCCGGGAAGATACCGCCTTCATAGAATTAATAAAGGTTACACGGCCTGTTCGCCGGATGAACAGACCAAATAAGCGTAACGTTAATTCCAGTACCGTTAATTTCAACTTAGGTTAAAATATTTGGAAGTCACTATAACACGTTATAGTCGCTTATAAATATTTACCTTGCTTCGCCAGCCAAAATCGCTACAGACTCCATATATGCAATGGACTGTTATGGCAACTGCCTTATTTCAAATCAGTACTACTGCTAAAATACAGGTGAAATAAATTAAACTGTTCTAAATGCATTATAAGGTGTGCGTTTATATATAAAGGCACACACACCCATCTACCTGCTGTCTTTTTAATATATTTTATTTTGAATTTCTTCGTTTATCTTTTTCTCTCTGTTTTTCTGTTTTACAGGACTACCATCTTGTGACTGATGGGGAAATTACACTTTTATTTCTAATTGGCTGAAATGATTCTGCACTCACATTGTGTGTGTGTGTGTGTGTGTGTGTGTGTGTGTGTGTGTGTGTGTGTGTGTGTGTGTGTGTGTGTGTGTGTGTGTGTGTGATAATTCTTTGCAGCATTTGAGTTTGAATTGATCTCAGCGTGCTACGTGCATAAAAAATCCGCCTGCATTTCCGCGTTCCACCGATAGGGGTATCTTCCCTCATATTAAATCTAGGCTGAATTACAAACCGCTTCCACTTGAATATGTAGTGCACTAAGTAGTGTGGCACAAGACGTTCTGTAACCGTCTATGTAGTGCACTCAGGGACGAAGTTGTGGGTCATTTGGGATTCAGCTCTAGTTTTTCGGCTGACTGTTTGTCCGATGTGAATTGTGTTAATTCTGACATTTAACTCCGGAAACACAAATGTAAAAAACGCTAAAAGCCTCCACAAGGCGAACATTAAGCTCGGCGCTACTTTAGCTGTCAGACGGCGGTGAGTACAAACAAAAACTCAGTTAATTTCATGTTTTTTTTCTGCTTTGGGAACAAAATATTCAAGTGTGACTGTGGTTTTGTGTTGAAGCGGGTTATAAACAGCAACATGGCGCCGTGTAGCCTGTTAGCATCAACACGGAGCTTTTATCTGCTTTACAATCCAGCTGTGATCTAAAACTCCTGTTCGTGTGTGTTTGTGAACAATAATCACATCCAAACAGCACATTTTAGGTGGATTTATCAAGTATTAATCATGACCTAATGTTTTATGCTGGATGTCGTTATTAGGTTTCAGAGAGAAAAAAAAACAGCTTTATTACGTTGTTTTTCTTTCTGTTGTATTTTTTCTCTTTCATTTAGCGGATAAATAAATCATCACATTTCTGTGACAGTCGCCGCTAATTGTTTTAATCCCTAAATCTTTACATTCCAGCACATCAGGCGAGCATTGAGTTTGTGTTGAAAGCTTTCAGTCTGGAGGTTTAACCGGAGAAAATCGTGTATTTACACCGTTATGTTTGTGTATATAGCGACCTTTTGGTCAGAAGGCGTGGCGGTATTTCGGTGTGCAGTTAAAACCGCGATAAAGAAATGTTGCAATATTTTTGATCGTTACCCTGTACCTATATCGGTGATGACGTCACAAAGTGTCTGTTTTCACATTTACTGAGTTTACTCTAATAGAATATACCAGTTTTAAAGAAAACAAGTACCAGGCAAAAATCTAAGAACATGTATATAAAGCTGCGGTTTTTTTTGCTTGTAATAGAGCTGAATTATCAGGATACGAACAGGTTTATTGGTACTTTAGCAGTGTTCCTGACCCCCTTCTGCTTTCTGAACCTGCTTGATCCATACTGATGCTCTACTTCTGGTTGGGGTTTCATCACCTGAAATCTACTTGCTACTGCTGAGAATGGCCCACATGGACACCCTGGAGATACATGAGATGGTACCACATCATGAAGATGGCTGGGGGAGTTCTTGCTTGGACAGCCTTAGAACTGCAATTTATGAGAACAGTTTACATGCAAGACTCCATCATTGAACAGTTACTTCTGTTTGTACATAGACTTTACATTTAAAATGTAATGAAATTAGTAATGACTCTTGTTGCTCCTACTCAAGTTTTAGTTTACTTAATTACAACTATGTGATTATACAGTTACAGCAAACAAAATATTTTATAATCATACTGTCTCAGATGAGGATGCTTCCCTTTTGAATGTGGTCTCTGGCTCATGGGGGTACATTTATAAATGTAAAAATTTATACATGTCTATACATTTGCTTTGTGTCTGTTGTTAAATTTGCTTTCCAAATAAAATTGAATGGAACAATTTGTATTAGAATTTCCATAAGACATTCATGAAAATGATATAATTTTGGAAAAACATTCGTATCCTACACGTGTTCCTGTGTGTCACATGACAAGAAAAGCTAAAGTACATTTCAGTGGATCGGCTTCATTTGCTCTAAATCACGATGACTTCCTGCCCTTATCTGTGTATACAGATTACACTGTCATGGTTAGGTAGCTTCTGTGTTTCATTTACCAAAATTAAAGAATATTTTAAAAACTATTGTCAGTTGTTTCATATTAAAGGCGTTGACTAAACACCTATCAAATATGACAATAAAATAATGCAAGCAAGAATAAATGCACACATTAAGACCCATAATTCAAGAATGTTGCTGCATAAAAGGAGAACAGCTTTAAAGGCTCAAAGTTGGTTCTGTTTACACTGACATTTGTTTAACATTAATTGCTGACATTATTTGTCAAAACTTTGAGGCAATGCTAAATGAACAAGAACTGATAAAGATGTTAGCGTGCTAATTGGATTCTTTTCTAACATTAGGGAGTGAGTGGGCAATTTGTGGCTGAGACACTTTCAATAAAAAAATCTAATGTAAACCAAACCTAGCAGTTTCTCTGATAAAACATTCACTTCTGATTTTGAGAAGTCAGTTTTTGCTGTTTGCTTATTTTAGATCTGAGCTTTGCCTTGTGTGAGCTTTACCAAATGCAAATCAGCTGTGTTGTGCGCACACAGTAATTTACAAGTAATTGACATTCATCATGTTGTGAAAATGAATCAGCATTTCTGAAACCCAGCAGAAATTTGTTCACTTTATGAAAACATTGCTAAAGATGCCCGTTGATTATTTTCCGTTTATCAACTATTGATCACGGATAATGGGCCTCTGTATTAATAGGTGTCTCTTTATTAAAAGAACAATAAAAGAACTGTTTAATGATTTATGTTTTAAATTACTGTTTATTTTATTCTCTCTTGACTCTGCGGTAAAAAAAACTGTAATATTAAGTCAGTACGAAACTTAAAAAAAGCTGTGCTGTGACAGAGACGGTACACAGCGTAGCATATTAGCGACTGTATAAATAAATTCATGTACTTTGATGAAATGAATGAACTGGTAAAGCCCCTAATGTACTAATATGATTTAGAAAAAATAGGCTCACAAACAAACAGTTCAAAGAAGAGTACAATATAATTTGGTTATATTAAGAAACTAATTGAGAGCAGTTTATAGCATTATCATGGTTTTATCATGACTATACTTATTGACAAAGTCAAAGCAACACATTTGCTTGCTTTGATTCTGTGACTTGGAATAATGAATATGTATTGAACAGCTTAAACGTAAAAACCCTTCTGTATCTAACTCTTGAGTTCTGCATTAGTGTGTGCTGCAGGTGTGAGTGAGCAGCCATGTCTCGGGTGGTAAAAAAGCGGCAGGCCGACCCCAAAGTGGTGCAATACGTGTGGTCAGCCATCAAAGTGATCCGCAGTCAGAAACAGATTGCTAACATGGATCGTATCTCAAAGTAATTCTTCTTTCTCCTTTTCCTTCACCTCACTTTAGTATTTCTAGGTATTTCTAGTACGAGTACTGAAGGGCTGACCCTTCTGTTGTGCTGCAGGTATTTGAGCCGTGTGTACGGGATGCACCCCAAAGAGACATCCAGGCAGCTGGTCTTAGCGGTGAAGGACGGCCTCGTGGTGGAGACGCTCACCGTGGGCTGTAAGGGCTCTAAAGCTGGAGTGGAGCAGGAAGGCTACTGGCTGCCTGGAGACGAGATGGTAAGAAAGACTCACATGTACTGTATAATGTAGAACTTCTATACTGTACTATAGCAGACTTACTGCACAATACTGTAGAACAGCTACACTGTGCTGTACTATAGCACATCTTTATTGTTTTATATTACGGAAAATCACTCAAAATAAAACACATCTTTTCTGTACTGTAGCACAGATTAGTGATGGTATACTAAAGCACACCTATACATTTGTACTGTACTGTAGAACATCTGCATTGTATCAACTATGTCATCACTTTAAACCCATGATCACTTCTAGGTGTTGTGTTTACAACACCGATGTTCGACAGCTGTTTTGTTAGTTTACTGTCTATTTTTGGTATTGTCTTATTTACAGATATGATAAACCAGTTTATATTTACATGCTATACTTTATCTCTACAATCTCTGTGTTGACAGTAAAGTTCTTTAATGGGTGAGATTCCAATCCTGAGTGAGAGACTGACAGAGACAGTGACAGATTCTGAACATTAATATAAAAATAAAACAGCATCGGTTTATCTTTATAGTTTTAATGTGTGTATTTTACACCCTTAGTCATTATCAGGTCTGTGTGTGTGAGAGAGAGAGAGAGAGCTTTTAACACTTGAGACCCAGAGTTTATAGCCATCCAGTCATTTAGGATTTTAAACAATGTTTTCTGGATCACTTGCAATCGCAGGAGCAGATGTCTGAGGGAAATAAGGTAGGCCGTTATTAATTACTGTGATTTCTACTTTACTAACATTATCTTTCCTGTAGTTGATAGTTGATGTGTAGCCAGAACACGGGACCGCCTTCCAACTCAATATAGTTATTCACATCAAATCAGTGTATATAATAATACATAGATATTTTTACGTGTGTTTTATTTTGCTCACTGATCTGCAATGTTCAGCTTCAGTGAAGAAAATAAAATCCTCTATTTGATTATTTTACTGTTCTGTTGAGTGTGAAAGCAGTCCCGAGTTGGTCATCAGTGTGAGTGGGTTTGTCAGTGAATGTTCAGTACACATCCCTCATTTTCTCTCTATCTTATAAATGTTATTTCACAGAGTTCCATACACACTGTTGGTTTGTTTTCACACTTCTTTTTTAAAACAAACTCTCCTTCGACTTGATGAAATGGGTTCAAATCTACAAACAAATCCTCAAACAACACCAAGCACCTCTGGTCGATTTTCTCTTCATCATAAACCTCTAGTTTTAAGCATATGTAGTTTTTTCCCCTGCAGACAACACGAACCTCAGCAGATTCCCTTCAGACTGAAATTATGCACAAAATTCACATAGCAGGTAGATTTGTGTGGTTTCGGGGGTTAATTTCTTTAAATTAGGTTTCTTTTAAATGGCCATTCCTCTGAACACATGCAGGATTTATTATAGTTTTAGTTTTCTGCAGAATTTCTTGTTAAAGGATTTAATTGTAGAAAAAAAGTGTTCATACAATCACATGTAGACGGTCACACAAGCTGATTTTATGGACTGTGTGTTTTACACAAACAGGTATGTAAATGTTTGTCCTAATAACTGTCCTGTAACACACACTAGTTGTTTTCTCACAATTTAAGGCTCAATATTTAGGATTTTAATAAAACAGTTTTTGCTTTTAAGCTCAAGTTTTATGCAGATGTTGAATTTAAAACAAAGGCATTCTAAATAAAAATTTTGTGAAGAAATGTAAATATTGTGTATGCATCGGTTTTAGAGTTCGTTACCTACACGTACACACACTCTGGCCCCGTATGTAAATTGTCCTGATGCTGGATGTGTTAGAGTACTGAAATAATTAAGAGTTGTGAGGTTAATTTTCTGTAAATCTGAACAGGTTAGGGGAGTTTGTGTGTGTGTGTGTGTGTGTGTGTGTGTGTAGGTGTGTGTGTGTGTGTGTGTGTGTGTGTGTGTGTGTGTGTGTGTGTGTGTAGGTGGGCTGTGGTTGATAAACTGGCAGCTCAATGTTTATGGAATGTGGGAAATTAAAGTGACACAGCTTCATTTCCTCCAGCTCACATATCAGCGTTCTGTAAGTTCCCCAACTTAAGCCTCCAGTCCACACCAGGCCAGAGGCAGTGGACCTGAGGCCATCACTGTGCTGTATGTGTGTGTGTGTGTGTGTGTGTGTGTGTGTGTGTGTGTGTGTGTGTGTGTGTGTGTGTGTGTGTTCACGTGTTGCAGGACTGGGAGAAAGAAAGTCATGACTGGTATTGTTTCGAGTGTCATCTCCCAGGAGATGTGCTGGAGTGCGACATCTGCTTTCGTGTCTATCACCTCCGCTGTCTCACTGACGAGTTTCGGCCCAGAGACACTACATCTCACTGGCAATGTGCTGTTTGCCGGGTACACACACACACACACACACACACACACACAGTAGATATCCACAATAGTTTTTAGAATAGGTTTTCAGAATCTGTGAGCATTTTGATATTTCCAAAACTTGAATCTTTTGCCACAATGCTTTTTTTTTTTGTTTGTTTTTTTATTGGTGATTCTCACAGGGCAGTAAAAGGAGGAACTTTACTAAACAAGAAATGATCGTATATCTGAGGTTCATCCTTGCACGTATGAAAGAAAGGGTATGAGTTTATAATTCTTTTTATCTCTAAATAATTCCTCCTCCTTTTCTCTAACATACGTGATTACATCATTACTCCAATGTGTAAGTCATACTTACTGCTGACTTTCTGTTGATCAGGCCATCGACTTGCACAAAAGAGGCAAAGAGACAAAGCAGGCTGTGTACCGGAGGCTGATCCACACAGCGCTGGATGTAGATAACATTCAGGAGGTGAGTCACAAAGTGGTGCTCAGATTTACAGTAGTTAATGGTTTTAATGTACATGTTGATGGTTGTTATTAAGAATGAAATTATAATGAAATTATTTTTGTAGTTATACGTAAATATTACAGGTTTTCTTTTTTGTGGGAATGGAAGAGTGCATATAAATAAACATAATCCAAGTGAGAGAAAAAAATTAATCAGAGACTGCAATTATTAACATCCTGCTGTGAACTATTTTTATTATTCCTAATCTAATCTAGTCTGTGCAGAATATAATTACAGCTCTCCAATAACTATAGAAATCTGACATGATATTTATGTGGCTTTTTTCTCCTTTTTATTTCATCTGCAGAACATTTCTGAGGGCAAGTACAAAAACTTTGAGGAGTTTAAAGCAGACGCTCAGCTGATTGTCCACAACACAGCGATTCTGCATGGAGGTCAGACTGAAGAAGTCGTGTGGCTAGAAGACTTTGTTACGAAGTATGTGTTGATTTCTGACTTGTTGTGTTTCCCCTACAGCACGTAGTGATCAGACTGAAATCGCCAGACTTCTTTACAACGACACATGCCATGAGGTGTGATCTTACAGTACTCAATATCTTTTGGTCTCATTGAAATGTCCCAGTTATAATAAAATGCTTGTGTAAATACTGTAAGGTCTTTGTGTGGGAAAGGCTTTTATATCTGTATTTCTTTTTCTTCAGTTAAATGAGTTGATGCTGTGCAGAAACTGTTTCCATCTATCTAACGCTCGGCCTGATAACTGGTTCTGTTATCCCTGTGTAAGTTCTACTTAGTTATTGAACACACTTCGTATACTGTCCATACTGTCACATATTCCTGACATGTGTGTTTGTTTAGGTTCCCAGTCATGAGCTTGTGTGGGCTAGAATGAAGGGTTTTGGTTACTGGCCTGCTAAAGTGATGCAGCGAGAAGGGAACCAGGTTGATGTTCGCTTCTTTGGACATCAGCACCAGAGGTGAGAACTAAACAATGTGTGCACTTAATTTAACTGAAGACTGAAGATAGCAGAACAGTTCAGCCAAATAACGGTTTTGTAGCATGATGTAAAATGAGTCTGAGCAGTAGGGATGTAAACCTTCACTTATGTGACGTGTAAAACACAGACATTGTGCAGTTACTGATTAAATGAGTTATTGATCACACTGTTCAGTGGTAACACTGTGGGTTTTACTGTGCAACAATATAAATTCACAACACCGGTAGAAAAGAGGAAGCCGAGAGAAAGAACAGAAATGTGAATGCTGAATATGGATTAAAACATGGTTGGTTCCCCTCAGAGCCTGGATCCCTTCAGACAACATCCAGGAGATTTCAGTGAATGTACAGCAGCTTCAGGTGAAGCGCAGTAGTGGTTGGAAGAAGGCATGTGAGGAACTCGAGCAGCACCAGCGCTTCCTCCGTGAGGGACGAACATGGAAGGGCCAAACAGATGAGCGGCAAGATGAGGCAGAGTCCAGCATCTCCTCCACCAGCAACGAGCAGGTGAGTGCAGGACATTGAACAATGCTGCAACAAGGAACTAAAAAAGATGAAGGACTCTTCACACACTCAGGTGCAGGCAATAATCTTGTAAATATTTCTGCATTCACTGAAGTCATCTAAAATAAAATTCTGAAAAATGTAAAGCTTGGTTTCTTTGTGGAACAACAAGCCTTATTGAAAACATTCCTGTCATATCACACTCAGGATGTTAATGACTGAGATGAAAAACACAACATACTGCAACCTGACATATTAATTAAAAGACAAAAATGTTAAACATTTTAAAATGTCACTGCTGAAGATTTGTCCAGATCTGATTTGTGTGTGTGGTGTCTTTTGTAGAGAAGCTACATGGTGATTAAACACAAAGTGTGTTTCCACTTGTTGAAATGTGAATCAACACACACTCGTGTACACTGTCCAGCATTTTCCTCTCAGCCACTGATATTTTTTATCCATTGTGTGTCAGTCAAAGAGCAGTCAGGAGCCGAAAAGTAAAAAGAGTCGCCGTTCACAACCACAAGAATCCAAAGAGGAGGTTTGTTACCATTCAGTATCTCTCTCTCTCTCTCTCTCTCTCTCTCCCTCTCTCTCTCTCTCGGAGTGTGTGTGAGAGAGGGACAGAGAACATAACTCCCCTTATCAATCGTCTTGTGTTTCAGCAGGAGCCTGAGCCTGAGGTTGAAGCAGTGAGTTCGAGTCAGGAGATTCCCACTGCAACTCCTCACCAGCCTGAGCGCATGTCTGTCTCCACCCAAACCAAAAAGTCTCCTTCATCATCATCCTCTCCCGCTCCCCGCATGTTGCACCGCGCAACACAGACGCTTAATGAGGGCAGCTGTCAAAACATGTGCCATGACAAGTACACTAAAATCTTTAGTGACGTCAAGGAGATGATGAAGGCTGAAAACAAGCGTGAGACCGAGCGAGTGCTGAAGGAGGCACTGGACAAGGTGAGGTTCAGCACTTGATGGGATATAAAACTAATTCACTTTAGACTGTGAGGGTTTGAATGTAGTCAGTTACTGATGATGTCGCTGTGCACGTCATGTAGTTCTGATGGTGGTTCTGCAGTCTGTATGGATTCTGTGTCTGTGTGCAGTTGAGGGTGGAGATGGAGGAGGAAAAAAGGCAGGCAGTGAGTAAAGCATTGACGAGCACACAGGCAGAGATGGAGCGCAAATGTAAGCAGGTGAAGGAGAAGTGTAAAGAGGAGCTGATGGAGGAGATGAAGAAGCTGGTAAACCAACATAAGCAGGTCATCTCTCAGACCAAGAAAAAGCAGTGGGTTAGTCAAACTGCAAACTTCATCACTTTACACTTTATGTTACACTTTTTTACACTTTAATAGCTGAATATTTTTCACCTTAAACACTGGTGATGATACAACAGGGAACAATAAGGTGACATTTCTGTCATTTCAGTTTTCAGTGTCACACTTATTTATAAAGGCGATGCAAATGGATTTATTTGTACTTTTATGCAAGAGATTTTATCCATTAAAAACCCTGTAACCCTGGAAATGATGTTTGTTTGCTACTCACACTCCTGACCATGTGAACATTTACACTAAAGAATAACGAGTTACTGCACAGATTAACTTTAATCTTTAAATAGCTAGATTTAATTCAGCATATATTTAACTGTATATACAGTGTGTTTGTGTGTGTGTAAAACTATACATTTTTTGTGACACAGTGGCTGTCTTTTATAGCCACTGACTGTAATGTTATAAACTGAAGTGGTTATAAAAAGTCCTGACAGCGCTGTTAAAGTCACCCAAAATCAATCCTCATTATCATCGTTAATGTGATTAAAAAAAACAACAAAATTTAAGTGAAAAACAAATGTTTTTGGAGGGAAAACAAAAAACTTATAAATGAACTGCAATAAACTGGTTGCATAAATATACACACCCCTTAATCGCCTGACCAGAATGAGATGAGACAAAATGCACAAGAAAAAGCAGCTAACAGACCTGAGAGTCGTCATCATATGATGATATTTAGGTTCCAGACTGTAAAGGATTTGCTGATAAGCATTAAAAATAACAATTGATGGTTTTTATTTTGTTCAATTACTTTTGGTTCTTTTAAAAGTGCAGAAACAGAAAACATGCTGTAATTTATACACCGTTCACCTGGATGTAAATACCATCAAATTAAAGCTTCACAATCTCCTTTTTATATCATATATACTCAATCTTCTTTATACTGTGGTAGGCAAATAAAATAACAGTCAGTGTCAATATTTATGGATCTGTTTGTGTATAACTTTCAAAGTAACTTGAGCAAAGTCTAATGGTGTTTTGTGAGCATCACTGCAGTTATTACATTTTGTGTGTGTGTGTGTGTGTGTGTGTGTGTGTGTGTGTGTGTCAGTGTTATAACTGTGAGGAAGAGGCGATGTACCACTGCTGCTGGAACACGTCGTATTGCTCCATCAAGTGTCAGCAGGAACACTGGCATGCGGATCACAAACGCACCTGTCGCAGGAAGAGATGAGCTGCAGCCAATCGCAACGCCCCTTTTAGCTCCACTCATCTACATGCCACGTTGTTGGAAGATTTCCGGTCAACCCAAGTTTTAAACACTTGACTATTTTCTCAGTGAACCTGAGGCGTAAGATGGCGAGAAACATTTTTACCTTTTTATTTTATTATATTTTATGTAAATCCTTTATTTGCTGTAAAATGAAAAGAGCCTTGCTTGCCTACAAACTAACTTAAATGTGAAGTAATAACCTTTTTAAATGCGTGATTCTGAATCACTTGCTGTGTAGATATTTGACTTTTCTATATGCGGACGGTGTTTTGCCTCCTGTGTTGATGGGCATCAGTGTTTACTGAGTTTATTTTTAGGGATTTTGTTGGTTGTGATGCATCGCGTTTTGGGAACAGGGTTGAAGATGGCAGATGTCTGTCAGGAAAAAATACAATCTTCCATTTCTGAATATGCACATTTTATGTTACACATTAATATAGAAAAATTAACTTCTAATGAGACCAGATTATATATATGTGCTAATTTTGGGCTCATGCTCCAAAAATAAAATGTTGAGTTGAACCTTTGTGAAATGTTAGTGTGTGAAACACATCCTGATCTTCACGTTTCTGTGTTTCACACTTCACTGCATCCTGATGTTACCTACATTAGTTACAGATGGAAAGGAATTTCAAATTTCATCATGTTTCATTTGTAAAGGTTCAGAAGTGAGCGGAACCAAATCAGCATAAATTCTACATTTAACATGGAATTGAATCAAAACTGTTAACATTTCTGCAAGAGAAAATAATGGTCAGTTTATTCAAGTGCTGAGGTTGAGAGGCTGATGTAGAATCAGCTGAATGATGGGAATCTGAGATCAATTATTCATCTTTAGTGTATAACTCATGTGTTTAATGCATTTGAGGCTTTTCTGCTCTTCCTCTCTGTTCTTCACTGTTGCACTACGTGTAAATAAACATCTGCCGCTAAACGTGACTGTTTTAAGATTTGCACGTCAGCAGCATTATGTACATTTCATGAATGCATTAACTGTATTTGATTTAGTCAAAAACTTAACAAAGAATTATTTGTAATTCTGGGAAAATATCTCATTCCAGTGCGCATGAAATCTTGCTTGTGTTACTCTCTGCTTCTCATTTTTCTCTTCACTGCTGAATTTCTGCAGTGAATTTGACATTTTTTCTCTTTTTTTGGTTTTAAACGAATCTTGACTTCATTTTGTAATTGCAGATTTTTTTGTATTGTGGGCAACATAATGATTACTGAAAGTACGACCGAGTCCGAGCCTGGTGTTTCCTTTCAGTTGTGCGTTTGGAGTCATGTGGTGTAAAAGTCTTGCCCCTTCCTGGATGTCTGTATTAAGACATTCACTCTGTAACAGTAACTCTGTATAATAAACAATAAACATATCAAACACCTTTAAATGTGCATTTCTGTATCTCTCTAGCTCATGGGTGTATTTACATTTGTGATCAAACTGAACAAACACACTTGTACCAATTAAAGCACTTTATTGCACCATAATCTTGTGAAGGTCAGCCAAAGCAGGCGTCTATAAAAGTGTCATTTAATACTTTTAATTATGTGTACAAAACAATTTTAACACATCTGCACCATACAAAAATGTTTTTTTGTCTTTTTTTTGTTTTGTTTTTTTTTGGTAACCAACAATATGTACACACACACATGCAGACTTACTCCATGTAAATCTAGATTTCAGCAAAGGGGGACGTGACTAACAGCTTGAACGTTAATGTGCACATTTACAATTTTCACTTTCTGAAATTTTTATGGGATTGACAACACAAAGGTACAAACCTTAAGACTTTATTCCTTCTTTAACAAAAAAAAAAGATTCTATTGTCACTCAGTTGATGAATGTAAACTTGTTCCCCACAAAGTAAAAACTTTAATTCTGCTTATTAAAAATAAAAGAGCTATAATGTACTGATTAGAGGCAAACAGATACGAATGTGTTTTTATCAGCTGCTGTGAAATGAAATTTTACTCATTTAAGCTGTAATTGTTCAACACCAACACCACTGTTTAGCTCATGTTCATTGCTCAAGTTTCAGCTGTTAATGATTGTTTCTTGCTCGTTGTCCAAGTAGATTAATTAATGTGACACTCAGAAAGCAGTCAGTAAGTAAATCCTCTGGGTTTAGTGTGTGTTTAATGTTTTAGTGTCTTAATGTGAATTGCTGATGAAGGTGAATACTAGACACTGCCAATCTGTACAAATCTGTCAATAAATAAATAAATGAAAGAAGATAAAATCTCCTTATGTTTAATTAAATTAAAGTTAACTTTTCGACTTAAACACAAACAAGTCTTTAAAATTCAAAAGTTTCTACAATGGTTTTTGCTCTGTGTGTCTGTGTGTGTGTGTGTGTGTGTGTGTGTGTGTGTGTGTGTATGTGAGAGAGAGAGAGAGGAGAGAGAGAGAGCATGTGTGTGTGTGTGTGAGAGAGAGCACATGTGTGTGTGTGTGCGTGTGTGTGTGAGAGAGAGAGAGAGAGGAGAGAGAGAGAGCGCGTGTGTGTGTGTGAGAGAGAGAGAGAGAGAGAGCGTGTGTGTGTGTGTGTGTGTGTGTGTGTGTGTGTGTGTGTGTGTGTGTGTGTGTGTGTGTGTGTGAGTGAGAGAGAGAGAGAGAGAGAGAGAGAGAGAGAGAGAGAGCATGCGTGTGTGTGTGTGTGAGAGAGAGAGAGAGAGAGAGAGAGAGAGCATGCGTGTGTGTGTGTGTGTGTGAGTGAGAGAGAGAGAGAGAGAGAGAGAGAGCATGCGTGTGTGTGAGAGAGAGAGAGAGAGAGAGCATGCGTGTGTGTGTGTGTGTGTGAGAGAGAGAGAGAGAGAGAGTGTGTGTGTGTGTATATAACAGATTCCATGCAAATGGGAAAGACTGCATCAGAAAGGTTTCATTGGTGATTTCTAGATTGTATTTTAATATATATTTTAGATTTATTTATAGATCTATTTATATATTTTTATATTTATATTTGTACATATGCTTGATGTTTCTCAAGATTTATACAATGCTTTGTTTTATATTAGCAATGTGATTTAATGAGCAAAACATTTTCAAATGTCTTCACGCTTCTAAAAAGAACAAAATAAATAAGAACTATTTTCTGTACATAATTACACAGCAGACTTTCTGTTGAAGATTATTACAATGATATTAAACATGACGACTGAATCTCAGCAGATTGTTTTTGCATCCTGCTGTGGGACATTTACAAAGATTTAAAAAAATTTTAAAAATGTTGGAGGAAAAATGCACATCAATTGTACATGAACTGATTTTGTACCTCTTCTTACACAAAATGACAGTGCATGTGTTTGAGTGTGTTTGAGTGTGTGTTTGAGTGTGTTTGAGTGTGTGTTTGAGTGTGTGTTTGAGTGTGTGTTTGTGTGTGTTTGAGTGTGTGTTTGAGTGTGTGTTTGAGTGTGTGTTTGTGTGTGTGTTTGAGTGTGAGTGTGTGTTTGTGTGTGTGTTTGAGTGTGTGTTTGAGTGTCAGTGTGTGTTTGAGTGTGAGTGTGTGTTTGAGTGTGTGTTTGAGTGTGAGTGTGTGTTTGAGTGTGTGTTTGAGTGTGAGTGTGTGTTTGAGTGTGTGTGTGTGTGTTTGAGTGTGAGTGTGTGTTTGAGTGTGTGTTTGAGTGTGTGTGTGTGTGTTTGAGTGTGAGTGTGTGTTTGAGTGTGTGTTTGAGTGTGTGTGTCAGCATAAAATCCAGTCACAGAAATGTAAAAATGTCTCTTTACTTGTTTTGGCCTCACGTGAAGAAAACGAAGTGTGACACTTTAGTGAAAAGCAAATTTCCAGGCAAGCAAAAAGCTGCAGTGAAACACAACCCGCAAACTTTCATCCACTCCGACCCCATTCTTTGATCTCTGTCTTTCCTCCATCTGTCCTCTGGGTCCATCAGTGGTCCTGTGTCCCTCACTGATCTTCATTGTTAGCATGATGCTTCTGTTGGTGCTGAGGCTCTGCCCACTTGTGAGCAGACACACAGCTGTAACACACAAACGTAGCTACATGTTGTAAGCCACATAAATGGGATCGAGCTGATCGGCCAGAAAGCCGTCACGCAGGTGCATCCGCTGTTTCTCTCCGCGGGAGTTGATGGGAATGACACCAATGTCCACTACCACGACCACGCCCACTATCAAGTAATGTTCCTCCAACACGGCGTTTGTCACTAATGGCACCAAATCCAGCGCTTCCTGCTCCGAGCCCTCCAACTCTACTACCACCACCAACAGGTTAGTCCATGGGAATACAGCACTGCAACACACACACGTAACAGGAGTATGACTGGCACATGAAACATAATCAGTGTATCTCTGAAAATGTTGGGTTTCATAAACAGCAGCCGTTTTATTTCACCCTTTTTATATCAGCCACAGATCTGGATGTTTTTCTGAGATAAGAGGAACCTCTGTGTGTGTGTGTGTGTGTGTGTGTGTGTGTGTGTGTGTGTGTGTGTGTGTGTGTGTGTGTGTGTGTGTGTGTGTGTGTTCGTTCCCTGGTATCTGATACAGCACAGTGATTTAAAGTGTGTTTGCAATCAGACAGTGTGGTTCATTCCAGAACATACCATTCCATGATGCTTTTGTGTGCACGGATGACTGAGGTCTCAATGTCGATGGGGTGATACCTCATTCCTCTGAGTTCCATCGCCTCATCCAAAGCACCAACCACATACAGAGCATCGTGTCTCTCTGTAAACATAACACCACGCCTTTACAAATACACACATTACAACTATACAAAGTGTACAACTACACTCTTTTAGAACTACATAAACTATACGTTTACACAATGTGTGTGTAAGGTGACCTCCACTAGCATCAGTGAGCTCAGTGCGTCTCAGGAACCCCAGGTATCCAGTTCTGGCCCATACGGTCTGCGTGTCTCCGAAGCTCAGGCGTGAGTTGAAGTGGTCAGACTGCAGCGACTCGTCGCCATACACCGTGAAGTAACCGCTCCCATTGTGACTGCTGTGTACCCATATCTGCACCCGAGAGGAACCATGAGAAACCATGAGGGACCAAGCTAAACTTTATGAAAAATGTGAATTAAAGCAACTACACACCTCTCCAAGATGGGAATCTCCTAAAGGACCCTTGGTTTCAGGATTAGCAATTATGATGCGTACCCCAGGCAGAATCTGCAGAATTAAAGTGTAATTTTAGTAGTGTTGTCTGCTGTGAAATAAAACACTGCACCAGTGTGTAACATCAATAACGTGTTTTACCTTCCCAGATTCCATGAGTGGCAGACTGTGTGGAGAACCTCGCTCAACCAAGCGCACTCTGAGATAAAACATTATTCCCATGTTAATATTTACACACACACAAACACACTCTCACTCCCTCCCTCTTTAACACACACACCTGTCATGTCTGAGTGCTCTCATGTCCACATACACAGTTGTTGGGTCTGGTCCAGAAGTGCCCTAAAAAACACACACACACACACACACACACACACACACACACACACACACACACACACACACACGCCTTTAAATGTGTAAATGTCTGAAGTAACTTAGTGAAAAAGAATTAAATAAAAATATGAAAAGAAAACAAGCGCAACTTCAAATTCAAACAGGAAAACCATCATCAACAAACATCACTAAAAGACGGAACATTTACGAGCCAGATGTAGAATGATAAACTCTGTGTGTATTGTAGAAGTGCATTGAAAGGATGGCAATAAAAATTACTATTATTTTACAGCTGTTGATGACACGAAGTGCACTGAACACACACATATACAGATTCTGTTCCACTCAGCAAGCAACAATACATAAGATCAATAATATAAATATAATAGAGATGCAGCATTCATACATACACCATAAAAAATGATAAAAAATGTATAAATAGCAGCATATTTTCCTTATATAAAGGCTGTCAATAATAGCAGCCACTGAACTTTACTTTGCTAGCAGTCCAGGGCTCCTTTTATTATGCAGCACTACCACTAGCTATCCTTTAACCAGTCTGCTGACATGTCCAGGGATGTCATACATTTTTATTGGAAAGAAAATACAAACAGAATCATCTTGGAAAAGAACAAAAGGTAATAAAATCATATTTTCTCTTCCTTCTGTGATTATTGAGCATCAACACACATATGCATACAGCATACTTTACCAATACAAGCACAAAACACCTAAACATGTATACATACATGGAACATGTGTCTATATTCCAACATACAGAATATTACTAACTCTAACTCCCATTCACCACCTAACACAATACTGTTTAGAGAAAACTACTAAGAACAGTTATTGGTGAGATGGCATTTAGCTCTCACTCAAATTGAGTCAACATTACTTTCCTCCAGGTCTCTAGGATCAGATTGATTTTAACACAAAATCTCATCATGGCTTCCTCAGCATTTACAGTCCAGTATTGATGCTGCATAATTCTGGTAAAGTCTGTTAGGCACCAACAGATAGCAGTGAATAAATATGGCTACGTGGTTATGGCTGCTCTAACATTGGGGAGTATGTACAAGGCTTTCTGAGACTCTCACCATGCCAGAACCAGCCTGTTTCCACTGTAGAACACCTCAGTTTGGACACATAGATCACTGAGATCCAGCCTGCTGGACCAGACCCCAAAGCCAGAAGACTAGGTTTCAAGGTCCCCACTGGGCTTCTCCTAAAGTGGTGGAAGTGAGGCTCTAACCAAACCATGAGACCTGCTCATACCTACAGTTAGCACAAGACACTGCAGAAAACCTTGGGAGAGTAACAGAAGAGACAACCAACACCACAACCAGCACCTGAGCATAAAGGGGTGGGGCACCTGGGGGAAGAGACTACAGGGGCATGGCAGGCTCCCTACCTGCTCAATCTTAGCAAGTTTGTGGGGATAAATTGGGCAGGGATAAGTTCATGAGAGAGAAAAATAATTTCAGGTATGACAAAAAATTTTTTATTAATTATGTGGAAACTCAGTAAAAGAAAAAAAAACTATGCAAAAATAGAAAGAGGCATTTTAGTGAATGTGTTGATACAAAATAATACAAAACACTGTTCTTAATTACGACATGACCGCCAGAAACCATGAACAAGGGACTGGTCCAGAGGTTTGGAGCTAACTAAAATCCGATGCACACAAAATGCCAACCAGGTGAAAGGGAAGAGGGGCTGTGGCTAGACTTTGGGGAGCAAAGTTGGAGAAACACAAAGGAATTAAAGATAAAGTGTCATCCGCCTTCTGGGCTTTAAACGTAGGGCTGGAGGATTGAGAGAGTAACATGCATCCAGTGAACTACCAAACCAGTATAAACAAAGAACTAAGCATGAGCCTAAACTAAGAGTAAATTGAAAAATCAAAAAGGCAAGAGGTTAAATTTACAATGGACCTACATCAACTTAATTTTTTTTTCTAGTTTTTTAATTAATCAATTAACCCAAATTACAAGCTTCGCTTCGGACCAGCACTCAACAAAGAGACCTTTACATGAGCTGTTAGCAGCCCTTAAATTGGCCAGTCACAGATAGAGCTGGTCAGCACTAATTAATGAGTGGAAGCTCTCTGTCTCCCTCTGTTGGCAGGCTGTGGATTCCTGCCCCTTATACTGTGTTTCTCAAGTCACTGAGACACTGAGAAATCTTTCACAATAAGTTACACTAAATACCAGTGTGGATGATCCCAAATAATGGAGTTGAAATATATATAATTCCCAAAATTGTTTCTACTTTGTGTATTTAATTTCACCTGGATGCTGAGTGTAATTCCAAATGTAGACCTAGTCTGTATCAGGATTTCATGTCCAGATTTGGCCTCTTAACCATGTGTATGATACAAAGACAATCCAGGATGAGGATGAGAAACATGTTTGTGGGCAAAAAATAAATATCTACAATTTTTCCCTCTTTGTAAATTGGTCTGGGATTTGACATTCTATCATTCTCTTTCTTTATCTCTTTCACTTTTTCTCTTTCTCTCATACAGTCACACACACACACACGCACACACACACACACACACACACACACACACACACACACACACACATACACATATGTGCACATACAACAACAAACCTGCAGGCATATAGCGAGATTCACTCTGCAGCCAAAGGAAGTGCTGACGGCTCGCGGGTGAAGGCCGAGATCTTTAAACAGCTTGGAGAAAGACTGAGTGAGAGCAATGCGAGGTCTTTCCTCTGCCACCACCACACACGTCCTCACACGGGACAGGTCCAACCCTCGCGACTGCGCACACACACACACACACAAGCGCACACACAGAGTTTGAACTTTGTCTAAATTTATTTCTACTGCTCATTTTATTAATAACATGCTCAATCTTTAATAATAATAAAGGATTAAAAAGTTAAATATAGACAGATACAGTTTACATTAAGCAGATTAAATGTGAGTAAATAAAGAACATTTCACAAATCAATCTGGTCACAAAGCAGCACACTGCTGAATGTGTAATTACACACACACACACACACACACACACACACACACACACACACACACAATATCCTGGAAACACACCACAGTACAGTTTGTTTATAAATGTGGATAAAAAAATGCTTTTAGCAATAATTAAGTGCTACTTGCTAATTAAGTAACATTAATGTAACACTAAAGTAACACTAAAGTAACACTAAATTAACACTAAAGTAACACTAAATTAACACTAAAGTAACACAAAAGTAACACTAATGTAACACTAATGTAACACTAAATTAACACTAAATTAACACTAAATTAACACTAAAGTAACACTAAAGTAACACTAATGTAACACTAAAGTAACACTAAAGTAACACTAATGTAACACTAAATTAACACTAAATTAACACTAAATTAACACTAAAGTAACACTAATGTAACACTAAAGTAACACTAATGTAACACTAAATTAACACTAAATTAACACTGATGTAACACTAATGTAACACTAAAGTAACACAAAAGTAACACAAAAGTAACACAAAAGTAACACTAAAGTAACACAAAAGTAACACTAATGTAACACTAAAGTAACACTAATGTAACACTAAAGTAACACAAAAGTAACACAAAAGTAACACTAAAGTAACACTGATGTAACACTAAAGTAACACAAAAGTAACACTAAAGTAACACTGATGTAACACAAAAGTAATACAAAAGTAACACTAATGTAACACTAATGTAACACAAAAGTAACACTAATGTAACACTAATGTAACACTAAAGTAACACTGATGTAACACTAAATTAACACTAATGTAACACTAAATTAACACTAATGTAACACTAAAGTAACACTGATGTAACACAAAAGTAACACTAAAGTAACACTAAATTAACACTAAATTAACACTGATGTAACACAAAAGTAACACTAAAGTAACACTAAATTAACACTGATGTAACACTAAAGTAACACTAAAGTAACACTAATGTAACACTAATGTAACACTAAAGTAACACTAAAGTAACACTAAATTAACACTGATGTAACACTAAAGTAACACTAAAGTAACACTAAAGTAACACTAAATTAACACTGATGTAACACTAAAGTAACACTAAAGTAACACTAAAGTAACACTAAAGTAACACTAATGTAACACTAAAGTAACACTAATGTAACACTAAAGTAACACTAAAGTAACACTAAAGTAACACTAATGCACACAGGAACAATCAATAACTTTACCAGAAGTGCAGTAGTTAAATATTTATACATTTAACATTTCACTACATGTTAAACATCAAAAACACTGAAACATCAGTGAAGCTTTCATTAATATTTTGGAATATCTTGAAGTCTACAAAAATGTCTCTAGCTCTAAGTGTTTTAAACGATCAATTTATATGAAAGATGTTTTCAGTGCTTCTGTATAAAAGTGATTTGGGGTGGGGCGATTTGGGGTGGGGCGATTTGGGGTGGGGATACTGCTGGGCACAGTTTGTGACGTCATGCAAAATATGTAAATTATTAGTTTATATTATTATGGTTAGAAGAAAAAGAATTTATCATCATCACATACATAATTAAGGATTACTTTTATTCACATATCCCAGAGGGGGAGTTGTGGTCAGATTACTGGGGCAATCTATGATGTAGCTATGATACAGCACCCCTGGAGCACAGCTGGTTAGGGTTGTTCAGCTGCCCAAGAGCAGCAGATTGGCACCTCTTCAGAGCGACAGCCCAGAGCTTTAACCATTTTAACCACAACTGCCCCATTACTGAAAACAAATTATATACAGAAGCTGCAAGCTAAACTAGTTAATTATCTAATTATCTGATCAAAATATGTAAATATCTGTGATGGACAGATGGTAATTTTCATGGTAACAACATTATATTCCAACAGTTTGTCTGTTGTTAATAAATAAATGAGAGATGTGATTTAAGAGGCCAAGAATGATTGAGAATGTAAATTAAGACTCTGATACTGAAAATATCACTTATTGACTAATGAGAGTTCTGGAAATTAACCTGTAGAAAAGTTAGTAGTTTTTGTCTAGATTAATTTAGTAGTTAATAATGTGGAGTAGTTTAATATATACATGTGAGATTACCTTCAGAGACTCAGTTTGCAGGCCAAGGCCTTTAGTGCACAGCTCCATGACGGAGTACGAGCAGAACGTGTCTCTGACACGGAACTGACTGACGGCCAGCAGCCAGAGCGCGGGATTCACTTCCAACTCTGATGGCGGGATCAGGATGGACTGATGCCCTGAGTACACACTGCATGCACACACACACACACACACACACACACACACACAATCAGCATTCTCTCTATTTCCTTATCTCTCTCTGTAATTCTGTCTTTCTCTCTGACCTGCAGAGGCACCAGAGGACAAAGCCCAGGCCGCAGTAGGGGTCGAGGCAGATGGCCACTTCACGAGAGGGGTAAAGCTCACACTGGAGCTTGATTGAGCGGCAGAAGGCACTGGTGGCAGAGTGAGACATCTGAAAAAGAAAGAGAAATGGAGTGAGAGGCAGGAAAAGAAACAAATGCTGATTTAGTAGTGTGATACAGAGAAGTGTTCAGCATTGAGAAAGTAATGAGCAGATAACATCTGTGTGCAAAAGAATGTATTGTTATAAAGCCCTGTCTTCTTCACATCCACTAGAGCTCCATGAATATCTTCACTGGATGATGCAGACTGAACTTTAAAACGAACAGCAGAATGAGGACAGGACTGTGCCCTACTGGCCATATATGTGGTCTTTCTAATCTAAACTGTTCTAGACAGCTAGATCTGAAATTACAATTATGATTACAAAAAAGTATTTTGCTACATCTGAACTGTTACTGACCTGAAAATGTTTCATTAAACACCTAAATATTGAACTGTAAATACAGGCTTAAAGCCACAGTCCCTAATAATCACATGAATGAATCGGGAGTGAAAGAGTTCAGAGCCGGACATGTCAGTGAGCACACAGGAGTCAGGCTTTTAACGGGAAGGAAGAGGTCGTGTTCTTTCATGTTACCAACGTTTGAAGTTATAATTTATAATGTATAAACACTAGGTTAAGAACAATTTTGTGTATTCATATTGGTACTGCACACATGATCTCCAGAGTTTTTCTGAATAGCACTCTTGAGGCAGGAGTCACACTAGTATCAATCCAGCACTTGGCTTTAAACTAAAAAAAACCCAAAGCTAGGGTAAGCATTAACTTGGAACAAATCCAGAGAGTAAAGAATCTATAGATGTAAGGAGAGAGACGTACTGTAATGGTAACACAAACTCGCAGCCACCAGAGGGAACCCTCTCCCGAATTCTGGGCCATTTAAACCATGCTCACGCCATGCATAGACATGAAGTATCTCCAGCTAACCCCTGCATTACCAAGCCGTTTGTTCTATGCTCTTTCTTGTGTATGACCGGTTTTTCTATATTTTAGATTTCGCACTTTCTGTGTCTCACCCTTGTACATTCTTGCTGAACTGTTTGCCTGCCTGTGGTTTATACCCCTTTGCTATTGTTTTGGATTCTTATTAAAGCTCCTTCTCTGCCGTCCTTACACATACCTTTACCCCTGCAAGCATCCCTGTGGTGGACACACTGAAGTCCAGGTAGGCCAGCGTGTCCGGGTTTGAGGGCTTGTACAGCTGAGGAGGCTTTTTCTTTGGCAAATCATCTAGAATATGAGAAATAATTTTGCAGTGAAAAGAAGGATCATGTGGTATAATAACTGAACTGCTGAATGTGAAGCTGCTCTGTTCCAGCTGGAGAATAAATTTATGGAGAAATGAAGAGTCCAGTGAGGGGCCTGTGATACTGTAAATTATGTGGTATATCTGAAATGGTATGAAATGATATGAGTATTAGAACATGTTGAAAACTTTAAACACTGTATTTACACTGAATAAAAGCAATGCATGGATTTATGGAGACCTGATGATCAGGTCAGATTTTGATTCAGGTGCAAATTGATGTATTAAAACAAGCAATATGTTGTACAAAAACAAATTATCTAGGGTTAAAGTGAATTTGTACATTACCACAGAGCTCTAACTGGTGCTTACACTACACAAACTAGGGAAATAAATAGTTCAAACCATGACAAAAAGTAACACATCATCTCTGTTCAAATACCTGAGGTTCTGCACATCTCTCTTAATGTGTGTGAGACTCACCTGTGTCCAGGACTGGAGGCCATGCCCTGATATCCACTGCAGCAGACGCTTCCTTGGACTTCAGCAGTTTACTTATCGCCTGTGTAGTCATCACACAGGCAGAGCGGCTCACCTGAGTTTACACACACGCACACATTAAAGTTTGAGCAGTAATAAAGCATCAGATACAGCAGTGTGCTTAATAAACTCATTATAACTCCACTCACCTCCACAATCATTTTGACAGTGGGCAGCGTGGTGGCGATGTTCTGAGGATGCGGCGGGCGCACAGTGATGGGCACACAGCCAGCATACAGACAACCATAAAATGCTGCGATCAGGTCGATACCTGTGGGGTGAGAAACACAGATACCTCTGACTTATACTTATTATTCTCATACACACATCACATCAGACATTTTCTGATTAGTGTTAATTAAGACTGAAATAAAATGCATCAATGTGGGGCAAAATAAGGTGAAGAGGCCTAAAGGGTTTGTTAGAGCTAGTTATGCTTCAATTAACTAAAGTGCCATAATACTATAATAATAAAAAAACTAATCTTTTGTACCACACAGCACTTTCAGCTCAGATCATCAGTACAGAATGTATATAATACATTAAAAAGCTGAGAAATTCTGTAGCTCCTTAAAGGAGAGCGCTAGCACTAATCAAATCTGATTAAATTCATAAATATGATCTTTTATTTTTAAAATATTTGTACTTATTTTTTAACTTTATATTTCTGCTCAAGGTGTAAAATAATATTTTAACTTGTTAATTGTCTTTATAGTGGTTCATGTTAACCCTAACGTTTGTCATGTCCTTTTGACCTTGTGTGTAATGCAGACTGATGAATCTGTACCTGGAGGATAAACCAGAGCCACATGAGCGCCGTCCTGCAGGTGTCCTCGTTCCATCAACATCGCTGCAATCTTCTCCGACCGCTTATGAAGCTGCACACAGGTCAGTGAGCTGAGTACTGCCCCCTACAGCACAACACACACACAGACACACACATAAAAAGAAATAAAATAAAGAAATATTTCACTTAGATTGATTTTTGAAACAGTAAATTTAAACTAAACTATTCGAAACAATTCGAAACTAAAGTTTGTTTGAGTTTTAAAATGACACATCAGAGTCTCAGAAAGACTCATCGTGGGTGAGTGTGTGTGTGTGTTGTGTGTTGTGTGTGTTGTGTGTGTGTGTGTGTGTGTGTGGTACCCGTGAGCTGAGCAGTGTAAAAAGCACGTGGTCCGGGGTGGTCTGTGCTCGCCATTGCAACACTTCAGACAAGAACAGGAACTACAGGAGGAGTGAAAAGATCTGAGACTTTAAGGACCTACAGAGAACCCAGAATGTACACAACCCACAGCAAAATTGTCCAATATTTGTCCAACTGGTAATTGTGAAATTGTTCAGAAACTGGAGTACAAAGCTTCATTCAGCAGAAAAACAGAAGCACAGCAGAGCAGAAAGTGTGTTATTAATAAATATCAGTGTTAGAACAGCGAGGACTGATTACCTCAGGGCTCGACGTAATGAACGGTTTACTGCATTATTTAAAGGCCTTTTCTTCCATCTGAGGTTAAAATCTCTCTCTCTCTCTCTCTCTCTCACACACACATACCTCTCTTACACACACACACACACACACACACACACACACACACTGGGCCTGATTTTCATGTGCATAAATGAAATGGATGTGTGGAGGTTGGATTACGAACAGGGTCTAAGTAGATAAAGATAAGGGTGAAATTTTGATGCACCAGATGACATGCAGAGGTGTCACCTCATACACACGTGGAGGGAGTGTGTATGTGTGTTTGTGTTTTATACTTGGAAAGAGATGACTTTTTTGGGAGATACAGAGAGACAGAAGACACAGTGTTTGATGTGTGTGTTATGGAGCTTTGAGGCAGCTTGCTTATCTTTATTACACCTCATTCCATCACACACAGACAAACAGCAGTGTTACCAAGCACCAAAATACATAAGGATGAATAAATGAAAGGATGGATGGATGAAAATCGAGGCCCCGTGGTGTCTCACACACACCTTTCTTGCCTGATCATTGTCTTCGATCTGTCCCAGGTCTCTCCCACTCGCCTGCGCGATTCTCTTCCCTGACACCAGATTTCCCACCATCACGGATGCAGGACCAATCTCTGTACACAGACACACAAAAGAAAAGTGAAGAAAATACACAGACACACAAAGAATTGCATACTTATACACACACACTTTATGCCTGTACACCTGCACATCTGTGTATCACACTGCTAAAGTAGACAACAGAAAATCATGCAGACACACATGAAG
>NC_062542.1:17777059-17784559 GCF_022655615.1 Tachysurus fulvidraco | reverse complement strand
GCTTTTACTTTAGCAGCTCGGGAGCTCTAACAGATCTGTCCTCTGTCCTCTGTGTTCTTTGTCCTTTATCCAAGCTAGATTTAAGTAACACTTCATGTATACTCTCAGTTCTAGCTGTGTTTGATGAACGGCTGATTAAACTGGGTGATACTCGTGTACGAGCGATTAGGAGATTTAATTCAAACAGGTTTATTGTGTTAATTTAATTTCATCAATTTTTTACATATTCTATGAACTTTTAAGCGAATTACTCAGAAGCGAGTAGCAACATGATGGAGCGACGTGACAAAAGATCCCTGATGTACAGACTCGGTCACACACACACACACACACACATACACACTGATATTTACACATACACAGAGACCTACAAAGACACAGATACACACACACATGTACCAGGCTGCCAAAGAAAGACCAGCTGTGACCTCACTTTTTAATGCACTTTTTAACAACATGCTCTAATTTACACATCAAGGAAACATTTTTTCCACTTCATGACCCATGACAAAGATTTCAGTCTGATGCCAAACAAAACAAACTCATCCACCTGCTAGAAGAAACCTCAGAGATTGTAGGTGTTGTGTGTAGTTCTGTCACAACAAAAGAAAAGCCAGTGGAACAAGACCACAATCACACAATAACACCAACATTGTAAATGTGCAGAAAATACTCAGTAATAAATCACTGTGTACTTTTTTAAAGGAATGGAGAGAGAGAGAGAGAGAGAGAGAGAGAGAGAGAGAGAGAGAGAGAGAGAGGTGTTAATGTTATGAACTCACAGGGGTTTGATCCATCAGCCACCACCAGCATTCGCAGTGAACTCAGGTTGATGTCTCTCTGATCTCTGTGAGCCACTAGAGCCCAGTGCATGTCCCTGCTCTTCACACAGGCTACTTTAGCTGCACGTACACGGACACACACGGACACACACGGACACACACGGACACACACGGACACACACGGACACACACGGACACACACATTAGTACTCACACTACATTACACATATTTGATGCATAATTTTCAATGTGAATATAAATACATTTATTCAAAGCCTTAGTCTTGTATCAGGCGACTCGTTCCTATATACAGTACAACCTGGACAGTGCACTTTCATTCTCACTAAGGACACACACACACACACACACACACACACACACACACACACACACACACACACACACACCTTTATACTGACACACTTTCTGGATCCAGGACAATGGATTGACCTTCATCAGCGAGTACGGGATACTGATCACATGCATCATGTTCATGACACTCTGAGGGAAAGACACACATTAGTTCACCAGAGAGAGTTGATGACATTATCCACCTCATCGTGAGTGAGACTTACCGTCAGGATTCCGTGCCACAACCCCACATCCTTCTTGAAGTCTAACACATTCACAATGGTCTCCGCTGTAACACACACACACACACACACACATACACACACACACACACACACAAGAAACTAAGTGTGTATCCTGTGTTTTTATTTCGCACATTATAAACAAACTCCAATCAAACTGTGTGTGTGTGTGTGTGTGTGTTTGTGTGTGTTTGTGTGTTTCTTTGTGTGTGTGTGTGTGTGTGTGTGTGTGTGTGTTTGGGTGTTTGTTTGTGTGTGTGTGTGTCCGTGTGTGTGTGTGTGTGTGTGTGTGTCCGTGTCTGTGTGTGTGTGTGTGTCTGTGTCTGTGTGTGTGTGTGTGTGTGTGTGTGTGTGTGTGTGTGTGTGTCTGTGTGTGTCTGTGTGTGTTAGTGTCTTACCCTCTGTGTATCCGCAGGACTGAGTGAGAGCCTGGCAGTGGGTGAGCAGAGCGATCCTCATCACTGTAACCCCCAATACACTGCCATCCTTACAGGTCTTATACTGACCCACACACACACACACACACACACACACACACACACACACACACACACACACACACACACACAATAACGTTCTGCATGAAACATACTCACAGGATCCAAGAAAAAATCAATCAAACTATTTTTTAAATGTTCATTAGCATGTTTCCTTTATGTTTCTCCATCTCACTGCTCTATACCTGTCCTGGGAGATCTCCAGCCTCCTATTTTCCCAAACTGACAGGATTTTGTCATCATCTATCTCACGTGTCTGACTCTTCTGCCATGATGATCCTAGTGCTAAAAGTTTATTCTGACTCTTGTCATGTGCTGTGTGACAGAGGACTCTATCTGACTGAGAGTTCAGAATGAAACACACGTTAATCACTTATCAGCCTCTATGTGATACTAATGAAGGGAATATCTGCTATCGATTCGCTCTTCACCCACAGGAAGGTTAACGTGTGAGAGGTTATAACAGAGTAAAGGAAATAGACTGCATGCTCCAGCGGATCAGTGTGTGGTTTTGGACCTCACCTCGATGTAGGCTGTGTCATTGTTTGCATCTTTAATATGAGGGAACCAATCACGTGGAGGCTTAGAGAGATGTTTAGATTCGGTGACAAACCACAGCAGCTTCGGCCAACCTACAGTACAAACCCGTTAATGAAAACATCTCAATCCATCTACAGTCTCTAACAAGTCATGCAATACTATTTTTATGCATATGTTATATACAGTACTGTGCAATGGATTTAGGCAGGTGTAAATAAAATGCAGTAAAGTAAAAATGCTTTCAAAAATACAGGAGATGATATTTTGTTTTTTTTATCAATTAACAAAATGGAGAGTAAATGAACAGAAATCCAAATCATGTCAGTATTTATTGGGACCGTTCATGGTTCACTTGCACACAGTTGGATGTTCTGAACATCTTGGAGTAATTACCACAGATCTGTCTAAAATACTTGAAAAGGTTGTGTCTGTTCAACTGAGCTCCTTCTTACAGGAGAGCAACATCCTTGAAGAGTTTCAGTCAGGTTTCAAGCCCCATCATAGCACAGAAACTGCACTTGTTAAAGTTACAAACGACTTGTTCTTAGCTTCGGACCAAGACTGTATGTCACTATTAGTTCTACTTGACCTTAGTGCTGCATTCGACACTATAGACCACAACATTCTTCTAGCTTGCTTAAAAAATTACACAGGTATTCATGGTCAGGCTTTAAGCTGGTTTAGATCCTACCTGTCTGACCGATACCATTTTGTAGAATTAAATGGTGAATCCTCCAGTTTACTACCAGTTAATTATGGGGTCCCTCAAGGATCAGTTCTAGGACCTCTGCTTTTCTCTATATACATGCTTCCCTTGGGGTTTAGTTTCCATTGTTATGCTGATGATACACAGTTATATATCTCATCAAAACCAGATGAAATATTTAAATTGTCTAAACTAACTCAGTGCGTTAAAGAGATAAATTATTTGATGAACTGTAATTTTCAATTGTTAAATTCTGATAAGACAGAAATATTACTTATCGGACAAAAAACCATTACACAGAAGCTCTCACACTTTAACTCCCATTCAGAGGGATGTCCTGTTACTAGTAGCTCGACAGTGAAAGACCTGGTGTTTATTAGACAGTAACTTGTCTTTAAACTCATATCACCATATTACAAACACAGCCTTCTTCACCTTAGAAATATCACCAAGCTGATAAACATCCTGTATGTTGAGATCAGGGCTCTGTTGGGGCAAACCATCACTTCCAGGACACCTGGTTCTTCTTTACAAGGTTGTCCTGCTGCAGAATAAATTTGAGGCCAATCATACACCTTCCTGATGGTACTGCATGATGGATAAGTATGTGTTTGTATTTCTCAGCACTGAAGACATCATTAATCCAGGTCTCCAGTTACATCTGCAGAAATGCAGCCCCAAACCTGCAAGGAACCTCCACCATACTTCACTGTTGACTGCAGACACTCATTATTGTTCTAATGTCATTTTGGTGGACAACCTGCCTCCTCTGCTGACTCATCTGTCCGGAGACCTGCTGCCATGTTCCTGTTTTCCTGCACAGCCTCTTAGCCTTGTTTCCTGGTTAGAAGTCTGGCTTTTTGGCTGCCGTTCTTCTATAAAGATCACTTCTTCAGACAGTGGATCCTGGGTCCCATTGGTTATCTTTGGATCATGGATCTTTGATGGACATCTTCTGATATGGAAGGGACGTAAGCGTGATGTTACCATAACCTTGGTATAATTGGTTAATCAGCCTGCTGACTCTGATCCTCTACAAAGTGTTCAAGATGCTAGGTTAAATGTCAGAGGGTCATCACACCAAATATTGGTTTAATTTATAGTTTTATTCTGTTTACACACTTTGCATTTTTTAAATTGAATAAAAGAAACAAATAAAATATGTATTTTTTAAAGCATTCTTACTTTACAGTGTTTCAAAGTACAGAAGCAGGACAGTGGTGTAGTAACGATGTGGACACTTCCTGCATTATATATATATATCATTTGGTGATGAGCAGTGCTGATACAGACAGTGATTAATGTGACTACTGCCTCTCTCTCTCACACACTCCCTCTCTCTCTCTCTCTCTCTCTCTCTCTCTCTCTCTCTCTCTTTCTTTACCAGCACTAAAATAGCTTCATAAGCTCATTACCTTTCCTGTGTTCTATTTATATCCTGTCTCACTGCACTGAGACAAAAATGTTCCCTGCTGACATCCCAAGTTAAATCCACACACACTCATATTTCCTCCTTCATGCACAAGCACCCACCCACCGACACACACACACACACACACACACACACACAGTCAGACATAAATACACACACACACACACACACACACACACACACACACACACACACACACACACACACACACACACACAAATGCCCTACCTTTGAACTGTGGGATTTCCCCCGTGGGGCCTTTAGGGAGTCCCTTATGACAGGCGTCACTGGTCAGAGCTACAGTAACACCACAGCTGCCGAGGAGAAAGCCAATTTGCTGACTGCCTGCATCCTGGAACACAGGGAAATAACAAAACATACCATAAACCTTCCTACCAGCATAACTTGGGGGCAACATGGCCAACTTTTGTTGTTAAACTTAGAGAGAATTCTGTGTTTGAGTGTGTGTGTTTTAAACATGGCCTAATGAAATGTATTTTCTTCATTCTCATGACTTCTAAATTTTAATTTTATATCCGAATTTCTGTAAAGCTGCTTTTGGCTGGAATGTAAAATGTTAATACATTCTGAGTAGAACTGCATGAAAGTGAATCCAAGTGTTTTGCCAGTTTCAAGGTCTTTTTCCTGAGATTTTTGGACTGGAAGTTCAGACAGAGCTTTGCCAAAGGCCCTCCCCAGACACACACACACACACACAAACACACACACACACACACACAAAGCACACACACACACACACAAAGCACACCTCTTGAGCAGAAAAGACCAGGCAAGACACATCAGCAACACATTAGAAAGTGACATTTGACAAAGAGAGAGTCACAAATACCCAAAAGCATCTGTAATATTAAACAGGATCAGTGTGAAAGTTTGGATGAAGTCTTCGTGATGTTTATATTAAAATGAATTAAATAATATATCAGCATTAATATTTTGTGCTGTAAAGCATTACTCACCAGGAGCTCAGACAGTGAAAAGATGACTCAAAATTACATTAAATCTCCTTTCATCTTAAAAATTACTGTAGTGGAAAAAATAAAGAGCCTGAGAGCAGCAAACAGATTCAGCACTAAGCTTCCGCAAAGATTCAGTACACAGTTTCAATGCCAAGCTTCAACACAGTTTAAACATCTGACTGTGAATAACTGGCTTGTCATCTTCTCACCTTACGGGTCAGAGGCACCTCTATGGGCACCGGGACGACCTCAGCCAGCAAACAGCCATAAAACGCCACCATGAACGCAGCAGGGTCATTATTCGGGAACACCAGTGCCACCTGAGAGTGAGACAGAGAGTGAGTAATTACACTCTAATACACTGACTCTAATACACTGACTCTAATACACTGATTGGTTAAAGTGTCATCATGGGCAGTAAATGTAGACCAACGGGTTAAAGTGGCATTAAATAGTTTCACATTAAATAGATTATAGACTTGAGCTTGATGTTGTAGACCAAAACTGTACCATTACAAACTAAAGCATCAAATTCATGTAGTGACATAAACGGAACGACACACCACCATCTCATGGTTAAACAAACATGTCTTTTACGACTCACCCGATCTCCCGGCCGCACCATGGGCTCCTGTTTGGTCCCCAGTTTATGCAGAATGTTGTAAGCAACTTTGATGCTGCGTGACCACAATTTTCCTGTAACCCAAATCACACACACTCAAATACACTTCACACTGAACGTTAAATATATTAAATATATCCAAAATATTTTTGAGTGATTCTCTTCTTATTTCCCTTTTGTTGTCTAGATTAAAAACTGAACACAATCATTTCAATTCAATTTATTTGTATTGCCAATTTAACAATTGACATTATTTCAAACTTTATAGAAGTAAAGTTTAAAATTAAATTATTATTTATTTCTAACATCTATCTCCGTCATCTATAGAGAATAAATATTAAATATTAAAGTATTATCAGTTACATGCAGAGAAATACAAAAAGTACAGAAAAAGCAATCAAATGAACCGATACCAATAAACATCCTATTCCTCGTGGACCTACCATACGTGAGGACATACAGTGGCTTGCCGTTAGTGTCCATAGTGGTGAGACAGGGGGCTTTAGGTGAGATGGTTCCCCATCGTTGCAATGCCGCCTCTAGTGAAGGAGGCCAGTTGGTCACCACTCCCAGCTGCTCTCCTCTCATGGTCATCATCTGTGCTCCCTCAGGCCGGGGCTGGTTTGGGTCGGGCTGCTGGACTGCAGTCAACACAGAACTGATTATAATTGTTCTATATTTAGAGGCCTGAGCTGAAACCACTTGCTCAAGTTGGGACTGTTTTCAGATGCCAGAACTTAAAGATTAAGGACAAATCATGTCTGAAAATACAGGAGTTCAGAGAAGATCCTAAGCTCACCCTCAAGAAGCTCCTCAAAATCATCAACAAAGAATTCACGTAATGGAGGTCGTCTCGGCTGCTTCAGAGTGTTTACCAGCTGCTGGATCTTGGCAGAGACTCGACTGCTGACCGGGACCCCTGAACAAAACACCCACCCAGTTGTTATTGAATGTCCTTCTAAGCAAAACACTTTTTATGAATGTTGTTGATTGATGCTCATGACAGACGCAGAAGCCCAAGTCAGACCCCAACGAGAAAAGGCAGTCATCATAAACGAAGTAGATCAATGCTCTCTATCATGAGCTAATCTCTCAGGATCCATAAGAGAGAGCTCTCACACACACACACACACACACACACACACACACACACACATTCAGCCTCACCGTCTCCAGTCTCCATAAGCTCAGCATTGCCATATTTCTGGGTGCTGCGGGGGACAGTGGACACCTGAGGCCTCTCCACCTGTGCTGGGAGCTCTGAGGTGTAGGTGGTGACATCTGGAGGTGCTGAGTGGTTCTCTGTGATTGCAGGAGGAACAGAAGTTCAAAGGTCACAGCAACAGTGACA
>NC_062542.1:17767059-17769559 GCF_022655615.1 Tachysurus fulvidraco | reverse complement strand
CGCGTGTGCATGTGTGTGCATCTGTGCATGAGTGTGTGTGTATCTGTGTGCGTACGTGTACGTGTGTGGGTCGGTGTGTGCGTGTGTGTTTGTGCATGCGTGTGTGTCTGTGTGTGCATACATGTGAGTGTGTGTGTGTGTGTGTGTGTATGTGTGTGTGCATACATGTGAGTGTGTGTGTGTGTGTGTGTGTGTGTGTGTGTGTGTGTGTGTGTGTGTGTGTGTGTGTGTGTGTGTGTGTGTGTGTGTGTGTGTGTGTGTGTGTGCAAATAATATCATTTCTACAACAGTTCTGTCAGGACTCTAACACTGCATTAGTCTTCCTTCAGTTTTTAGGCTTTTAAACTGAAAATAAATGAAGCATTACAGTGAAATGTGAGGATTGGGAAATGTGTGTGATAAACCATGAAGTAACATATCACACACACACACACACACACACACACACACACACACACACACACACACACACACACACACACACACACACACACACCAGGTTTATCATTCTCCTTGAATAATAGCTTTGGCCTGAGAATGTGACCTGACAATTCTACACAAGGTGTTTTTTCTTTTTTTAATGTATTAATATCATGTTAACTCTTTCAGTTCTCTTGATAAAGACATGCCACATTCAGAGGGATTTTTTCACTCCACTGATTGAGACTTGTGGGAAGAAAAGACAGATCTCGTCATGTTTGACAGCACACAACAACACACAACAACACACAACAACTCTGCCATGATGAACATCAAGCCTTTTTTAAAGGTGCCTTGAACAAGTCCATCGTCCTCCAGAGAAGCGTCCACACAGCAGCAAGACGACCAGACCAGGAAGAGATAGAATCTTTCTGATATTTATCCCATACTGAATTAGCAGGAGTGACGCGAGCGTGGGTGTGAATTCCACCTGCTGAATGAGATTAAACCTCTCACATCATTCTGAGATGATAAATAGCACTTGTTTTCGTTTCCTGTCTCTCACTCAAGGAAGGACAGATACTTCTTCATAAAGAACACCAACATTCACATTTGCATTTAGATTAGCTGGTTAAAGTCACAGATTTTCACATTTTCACAATCCATCTCAATCTGTTTCATACAGAGCTTCATCACACCTGAAGCTCAGCACACACACTATGATATCTGTATATATGATGATGATGATGATATATGATGTTGATCACCTGTAACACACTTTAATGACATGGCTTTGTAACACTATAGCTGCAGTGTGTGTGGTTATAGAATAAATCACTGGGGTTCTTAGAGAATTAATGAAGCTCGGAGACATTGTAGAAAAACAGCTTTACAGTAATAAAATATTTTGCACATTTTCATTTATATTTATCCTTCTTTATGGAAATCAATCTGTCTGCTTCTCTCTCTCTCTCTCTCTCTCTCTCTCTCTCACTCTCTCTCTCTCTCTCTCACTCACTCACACACACACACACACACACACACACACACACACACACACACTGTAAGTGGCAAGTTGGCTGAGAGGCTTCAGGTCTTTCAGTGTTTGATAAAGTTCTGCTGCACTTAATTGCTTTCAATCAAATTAAAAAGATTGCAGTGCGGCTGGAGTCGATGTCAGTGTGGTGATGGAGAAGGTGCTTTGTTTTAGAGGAGGAACGTACTGTAGTAAATATCAAACTTGGGCGATGGCTAAAGGAACTTAATGCCCCACAGGGACAACATGTCCTGAACCCTTTATCTCAACACTAAAACAATTACAGTCATATGACCAAACTCGTACAGCTGACGATCCCTATCCACTAAGACTCTGGGGTGGACAGTGAACCCTGATGAGTGCACACACACACACACACACACACACACACACACACACACACACACACAACCCTAACACACACCATGACAGCCTGTTGATTGTGTCAGCAAACAGATGAGTGAAATGACTAAAGTGGTGAACAGGTGGAACGTAAGTATGTTGGAATGTGATGCTGAACTTGGGCTTGTCCTGTATTCATGTTTCAGTATAATATATCTCTCAAATATTTGTCCTAAAACCTCCCCTCACCTGTCAAAGGGCCACCACACTCTCAGCTCCACACTCTCAGCTCCACCCACTTACCCCGAGCCACATTTATTCTGTCTCAATGTGAAACACTACACAAATGTCAGTATAAAGAGTATAAATTAGGGTTAGTGTTTAATATCAAATGTTTAAAGCTCCTGTTTGATTTAAAAAGAGCAGATATTAATCTCAGTGAGATTCTCTAAAAAGCAGTAAGTCTTATTTATTCTACACAATGTTGAATTATTAGTCTGTGTGTGAGAAAGACGTCTGAGCAGAAGGATGGCACTTCAGATCATCTCCAGCTTTTTACCATTGGATGCAGATCAAAGCATTTGCACCAGAGCCCAATGACGTCACATGTTTCCATGGATACTCCTTCTGTCATGGAGGATGGCTGTGGAGATAACATGATCACTTACACATGGAGAACACACAAAACAGGCCTGCACACAG